>NC_089267.1:28124436-28424436 GCF_963930625.1 Muntiacus reevesi
ATTCTGATGAACAGTTTTGTAAAAAGCAACTGGCTAAGAGATTCCAGCACAAATGCCCCCCCATCCCCACCCCCCAAGCTCTTTCAGTCCATATCTCATAGGGACAGATGGCTTGTTGTATTAAATAAGACTTGAGCCCAGGGTTTGCTTTCTAAAGTGGGTTCCTCTTGAGACAGTTTTTATATTCAACAGGAAAGTGTGTGGGCATTGAAATTGCTCTACACGTCACAGCCCAAATAAGCATTTGGTCATTGGAGAGAAACATCCGGAGACCAGAAGAAATCATCTGACTTAAAATTTCAACACTTATGAAGACCAGGAAACAAACGCAAACTTTTCCCTCCAAATTTGCTTTCTTCTTTACGTGATATTCTTCTTACTCTCTTCTCCTTGAAGCAAAGTTCCACATCTGCTCTTGAGTTCTGAAAATTGCCAGCTGCAAATTCTGACCTGCCAAGGGCTCAGCTATATTTGCCCAACTGAGAAAAGGTAAAAACAGAATCTCAGAGCCAGTAAAGATTATAAACATGTTTCTGCAGCGTTGGTGTGCTGTTTATAAAAATAACTCACTTGAAGACTTTAATAAGCCCCCAAACTTCATTATTTTTCTCTCCCTGAAGTATAAAGCACAGATATCTTGGCATGCTGGAATTTGAAGTTTGGAATTTTTAGGAGAGGCAGTGTGTAGGCAGGGAACTAGCACCCTGGGCAGGTAGAGCTTCAGCAAGTCTCCTAAAATAAGGTGAAAGAACAATCCGTGGCCTAGAAGCTTCGTGAAGACACACAGGGGCTAGGGTGCAAATGTACTGAACCAAAAAAGGGCACTGAACGTCGATATTTAAAGACTTTAGACAATCTTACCACTTTTAAAAATAGCACAAATTTGTGTATGAAATTCTAAAGTAAAACAGTGGTAATATAAAATACATGACTATCTAACAAGACTAGAAAATTTCATGTAACAATAAAGGCTTTGCTTAATATAAGAGTTTTTTCTATGTTTACAGAACAAGACCTACTATCATAAGACTATAAAAAGGACCCCAAAATTTCTCTTTCCTCTTTTTATAACATGACCATCCTCTTCCCCATTTCGACCCAATATTTCTTTTTCTCCTAGCAGACTCTAGAATTGTACCCCCAATTTGATAGCAATTAGCCACATCATCTATTTAAAATTAAAATAATCCTTTTCTTCATACTCACTAACCATTTTAGTGCTTCAATAGCCACATGTGGCTAGTGGCTACCGTAGTGCACAAAATAGAACATTTCTACAACAGAAAGTTCTGCTACTCTTGGAAGATTCAAAATTTTCCAACTTTGTAAACATGAAATTTTATGCCAAAAATGAGTATCTAATAAATATTTGTAGAATGAAATTTCAGCTTTTCATAATTTTAAAACATAGCTCAATTCAATTTTTAGTTGTGGAAAATAAGCGACCAATTAAGATATGTAAAATAGCATTTACATTGAAAGGATTTACATTGTAAGTTTCATAGGGCATGGGACTATGGGGTCATTCTAATAATCTCCACTACCTAACAAAGTATCTGATATATGGTTGGTGTCTGAAACTTTAACAGTGCTTTCCAATGGAATTAGAACTTCTATGATGTCTATGTTGGAGAATGAGGAGGAGTGAGATTTGATTTTCCATTTCATATACGTTTGCAGTTTTAAACTGTGCATTTATAATATGCTTGAACTTTTTTTTTTAAACAGTGGCAAGCTTCAAGTTTGGGAAAAGTTTAAAATGGATTATTTTTTAAAGCCCTGTTTGTATTTGAATATACACACACATTCAAAGAAACCATGTTTCTCTATTTTCCACAGTAAATGCAGACACAAACACGCACAGAGAAAATTTGCCTCTCCCTTCAGATTCTCAGCCAGCTGAATGGTAACACTTGAAGAAACGTTGATACTACCAATTATATTGACTCTGAGACTGATTAGATAATCCTTTGACTTTAGGCACATCTAGCCATCAAATTTAACCAGGTTATATCTAAACTAGTAATATTTTTATGCTCAGAAATCTACTAGTTTGCTTTGCGGTGAGTATTCAGGTAAACAACTTTAGTAAGTTAAAAAGCTTTTGGGACTTCCCTGGTGGTCCAGCGGTTAAGACTCTGTACTTCCATGGCAGGGGACACAGGTTTGATTACTGTCAGGGAACTAAGATCACACATGCTATGTGGTGTGGCCAAAAAATAAAAATAACTTTCTTGAAATGTGACTTAAACATGCTAACACAGTTTATATTTTAAATTACAGCAATACTTCCAGTTGCCCAGAATTGATCTTGTCCCTCTGAATGGTTTAATTTTCCTTGGGTGTTAAGAATTTTTAAAATCAATTTTTCCGTGTTTTCACAATGTTTTGGGATAATAGAATCTGTTTCATTCTTTTGTCACAGAGCATAACCATACTCAAACGAACCCTGCTCTAATTCTTTTTTACCTGGAAAGCCCTATAGTTTTAAATTTTCAGCACCCACTTTCTAGTCCTACTTCTGTCATATATAGACCTACTAAATTACTATTATCTTAAACACATCTTATTAATTTTGGGGGGCTTCCCTGGATAGCTCGGTAAAGAATCTGCCTGCAATGCAGGAAACCCTGGTTCAATTCCTGGGTTGGAAAGATCAACTGGAGACAGGATAGGCTACCCACTCCAGTATTCTTGGGCTTCTCTTGTGGCTCAGCTGGTAAAGAATCTGCCTGCAATGAGGGGGACCTGGGTTCAATCCCTGGGTTGGGAAGATCCCCTGGAGAAGGGAAAGGCTACCCACTCCAGTACTCTGGCCTAGAGAATTCCCATGGATCACAAAGAGTCAGACATGACTTTCACTTTCATTAATTTTATATTCGAAATTCATCATTCTTACCCTTCATCTTCTCTGTTGAATAAATACTCAAAAATGTTAATCAATGTTGCACTGAATCTAGTTAACAATAAAAACTATTCTTTTAAAGGGGCTTCCCTGGTGGCTTACACAAGAAGATTCTGGAATCTTGTGAATCTTTTTTGTCCAAATCCTCATAATCCATGGAACTGTCTTTGATAATTGTGAATAGATGCAATAGAAGTTTTAAAAATCACACGGGCTAGAAAGGCTATCTTTATACTAAATTAAAACTTTATTGAATAAAGAACACTCTCCAGAACACATGATTGATGGACTAGGTCTACATTACATGCAATGAAGCTGAACATGACAGTAGTTTAACATGGAATGTCAAACAAATTAGTATTTCTCATTGTACAAAACTCTTTATGTAGCTGACATGCAACAAGAAAAATATGATATTTTGTATTTTCCCTAATCATCTGTGATGAATTTTTAAAAAGCATTTGAAGAAACTGGTAGATTTCTTTAGCATAGACTTCAAATAAATTAGTTACATGTGTACTACTGAAACCTCTTTCAACCTCTCTTGCATTCCAAATAAAATCTTAGTGCAAACATCAAAGTTGATGGTTACTCCAAAAGACTGTCAAACTCAAAATAGAATACAAGTTCTGAATTAATGTGTATTAAGTAGGACAAAACCAAGAATACCAGTTACTGCAAAATTCATTTAGGCACACTTAATAGTCCACTCTAAGCATTTCTTCTAAGTCTCTCACATTAATTACTAAAGCCTGTTTACAGTACTAAAATTCTATCATTCAAGCATCAATGATTATATTTCAGGAAAAGAAAATCACTCATTTCAGCAATAGCATTACTGCTGTATTCTAAAAAAAAAGAAAAAAGAAAAAAAAAGAATCTAAATTTAAAAAAAAACAAAAACATAGCATCCTTAATAGGATACATGGAGAAAAAACATTTTAGGGAAAAAAAAATGTGCTTTATTTGCACAGCAGGAATTATAAAATGTAAACACCATATTGGCCCACACCACAAAATCCATGAGAAAGGTTCAAATTTGAACACCATGTGTGCATTATTTTCAAATCTGTGTTTGTGAGTTTATACTGCATCTATTTGTACCAATACATGACAAATAAAACACACTCTTCCACACACATTCACAGACAAGTGATTGTTAAATATTGAGCATGGCTTGCTTCCCTGACTCCAACTCAAAAAATGTTAAGTGATATCCCAACTGCTTTTTAAATGTTTACAAAAATCATTAAACGAATATGAATAGTAGTTGAGGAATGATGCAAAGTGATGGTAATACTATATGCAAGTGAATGTAAAAAAAGAATGTACAGATAACCGGCTGAGATTTGCAATTGCATGGAAGTCTTCTTTTGTGGGCCTTATCTGAACTCTTAACTGATACCACGAAGAAAAAATCTAGTAGCGCAAGTTCATTGACACCTGGAGGGTCAGGCCTACAAAGCTTACCTTCAAAGTGCAAATTTTAACAATGGAATGTTTTTAGCAGGGACATAAAGACAATCATCTGTCTTTTTCTTGATAAAGTTAAATGTTCAGAAAGTATTTTCTCCTGGTCAAACTTATTTCAGTTTCTTGGTAGAACAAAAAAATATTTAGCCAAAAATATCACTGACTCTTTCACATACACAGAACTATTCTTAGGGGTGTGTGGGAAAGAAAAAGGCCTTACCTATGGATCACCTAATGCAACTTTTACTTAGAACTTAAGCTTTTTGAATCAACTACATTAAATACCGACATGTACCTCCCTCAGCCCCTCCCTCTCCACCCGCCTATCCCTAACACCCCCGATGAACCAGGTATTCTAATGTCTTCCTGTTTTCTAAGCCTCATGACAAGGCTGTTGAGTACCACCTCCAATGGAACAAAATGAACACCTAAGGTGCATTTTTTATAGCACCTGTTTCTTCTCCACAACTGAGTGGGATCTCGACTGGACCTAGATCTCCAGGTCATCAGGCCGGGGTCGGCTGCTGGCGCGACTGCTGGCTCTGCTGGAAGGCCGCTGGTCCACAATGGCTAGAGGCTGTAGTTCGTGGCCAGCATCAAGTTTTTTAGAATTCTGGTGGTCATCTGGGAAATCAAAAGGCTGTGCGTGGGAGTTGGAGATGGTGCTGCCTGCCTGCCCCATTCGATTTTGTTCTGCGCTGTAATTGGCCCAGTTTTGCTCACTTGCTTGCTTGTTGTAATTGCGGCAAGAAGAATTGTTTCTGTCTCCGGTGACTAGCTTGTACCCGGGAGGAGACATGGGCGAGAGAGGAGCGGTTGGGGAAGAGCAGCCATTGAAATAAGCATATTTTGGAGATCCACAGTCTTTGGAGGGGCTCAGTGGGCCAGTGGTAGCGTGGTAAGGATCGCTCTTTCCCTTCACACGATCCTTAACACCCTTGAAGAAGACATAGAAGAGTTCGATGATGTTCAAGGCAAGCGACACCAACGACACGACCAGCATGAAGATGATGAAGATGGTTTTCTCCGTGGGCCGAGAGAGGAAACAGTCCACCTGATGCGGGCAGGGATCTCTTTTGCAAGTGTAAACGGCACTCAAGCTGAATCCGTAGATGTACCACTGGATCAGCAAGAAGGCCACCTCGAAGACAGACTTGAAGAGAATGCTGATGATGTAGGTTCTCAGCAAGCCCCCTCGCATCTTCACTTTGCCGTGCTCTTCAATGCCATACTTGAACTTCTTAATTTCAATCTGCTTCAAGTGCATGTCCACATTGGCACCATCAGTTTGGGCAACTTTGAGTTCCTCCTCTTTCTTGTTCAGTTTCTCTTCCTTTCGCATCACATAGAACACATGAGCCAGGTATAAGAGCGTGGGAACAGACACAAATATGATCTGCAGGACCCAGAAGCGCACATGAGAGATTGGGAAGGATTTGTCATAGCAGACATTTTCACAACCAGGTTGTTGAGTGTTACAACGAAAGGCGGACTGCTCATCACCCCAGGCTGACTCAACCGCTGTCCCCAATAGCAGGATTCGGAAAATGAAAAGGACGGACAGCCACACCTTCCCTCCAGCGGTGGAATAGGCTTGAACCTTGTCAAGGAGTTTGCCTAAGGCACTCCAGTCACCCATGTTGCCTGGGTACCACCTGAAAAGGAACCAAAAGACAACTAAATAATCACAGATCCAAATTATTAGTTTAATATGCAGTTTCTTTCAGCCAACAATCAAAACATTATATTTCCTATTGTTCTAGCATCCTTCCAAACACAAAAGCAAAAAAAATAGCCCACAAGTGCAAATAATTCCATTTTCCCCTGAAAAGAGGTCTCAGATTTTCTTGATATATGCTAAGTTTTAGAAACAGCAGATCCTATGTGCCAAGTAAAGTGAGATCTTAACCTTGTGAAGAGGTATTACTTGCTCAACCGCTGTCTCACCTTGTTGCTTGAGTAGCTGTCAGTGCTCATTGTCTCTGCTTATTTTATTGTCTGAAAAATGAGGATCTTTCTTGCCTGATAGGCCTGTATCTGCATGCTTACCTAAGCAAAATGCTGATGTGTGATATTCAAAACCTATAGGTACCTAAGAATTGAGGTAAAAACTCCCATGCCCATGCACATGTACATAATCTGTTTTCAAACCTCAATCCTATTACATATAGCACGTTATTCCTAATTGTAAACTGAAATGTTTCTCCTTGGTATTTCAAGTGTTTTTGTGCATACTCTATATTGTGGTTATTTATACTTCTGTTTTTTCTTAAGCACTGACTTATGTGGTTTGGATATCTGTCTTCCACCCAGAGGCAAATATGTTGTACTCAAAAGTACCATTGTGACATACTGTGTCCCTAGATGCAGGAACCTACTTTCAAAAACAAATACTAAATGCACATCACATTTCAAGTAAGAGTTCAATTGACCTCAATACTAATTATAGCCTGCAAAATAAAAAGTAATCTGTTATCTATAGTAAAAATGGTTGTTTTTCATCTCTGGATTCCTATAACTTTCAAGTTCCTTTACTGGATTTTGGGCCCTCAGCCCACACACTCTTCTTAACCTCCTATCAGTTATCTTGATATCTTAAGCCTAGGACTTTCCCATTACTGGGGATGAGAAATAGCTTCAAGTGTATACAGATGACAGGAATCCCCAAAGTTATTAGTTCAATTTATACTTTTAATTGCCAGTAGTCCATTCAACTGATGAAAACTGAGGTCCTTAAAAGTGTTAGTGACTCAGTCATATCTGACTCTTTGTGACCCCCATGGACTGTAGCTGGCCAGGCTTCTCTGTCCATAGAATTCTCCAGCAAAGAATACTGGAGCCATAGCCATTCTCTTCTCCATGGGATCTTCTCAACTCAGGGATTGGACCCAGGTCTCCTATACTGCAGGCAGCTTCTATACTATCTGGGCCACCAGGGAAGTTTGGGAAATATTCACCTATCAGTAAGGCCAGAAAAAGACTTTCAATCCCAAGACCAAGGCTTTCCAATGCACAACACTGGTCTTAAAATTAAAGTTAAGCTGAGTCAAAGTTAGAAATGTTCTCATGCTTTGATATATACAATCTTAGCAGGGGTTGAAATCTGGGAAGAAATGAATAATATTGCATGAGGCAGTCATAGAGAATACAGTCTAATTTTCAGCAGAGAGTTATTGGAGAGTTCAGAACAGAATGAAACAGTCAAAAATTATTTAATAATTAAAAACAAGCAAAGCAAAGACTTCCCAGGAACTTACTGAATTTTAAAGAGTATAACTAAAAGTAGGATTAAATAGGTTTCCTAGAAATAAGTTTGCTGTCTTAGTATAAAGAACTTTTTCAGCTGGAATTAAATTGTGAGCCTGTTCTCCTTATGTAAAGTAAATGAAATCCAGGGGAATCTTCTTCCCCACTAAGCAATATTACACTTCTGTCTACTGCTTGTACCTCCTGGCTATAAAGGCCAGAAAAAATGAATTGGAAACCTGGCCTGGGATTTCCTGGATGGAACAAAGAGGAGATGGCTGATCCATAAAGTGAAACTCTTATCAGCTATCTAAATTAGCAGTCAGTGTGTAATTTTTTATGACAATCCAGAGACTGGTGCCAAAGACTGACTGGGGAGGTGGGGGTGTAATGAGTAGAGATGAGTGAGCAGGTTATAGGAAATAATGCCCTTCTGTCAGTGGTCATAAAGAAAAGAAGCTTCCCCACTAGGAAGGGCCATTTTAGATGGTGAAGTGACAGTGAAACTGATGTATGGAATGAGCAGTTAAGAAAAAAGGCTTGTGGGATTGACAAAGAGTTAAATAGCCAGGGAAAGGCTTGAAGTGAGAGGGAGTAATTTAGCTTTGACAGACAGTTTGATGTGAGAGAAGGTAAAAGAAAAAACCTACAATTTAGCAGAAGACATGGCACTGGGAATGAAGAAATACAGTCCATGAGGGTCAAACAAATACAGCAGAATTTTTGGAGCTCTATCAATAGACAGTTTTGATGTGATGATGTGTAAATTGGCCCTGATTCTGTTTGTAGAGAATTTCACTATTTTGCCAGTGTCATCTGCTTTTGCTCAATACTCCAGTTGTGGGGGGTAGGGAAGATGAACAACAAAAACAATCAAGTATAAAATGATAAACTGCACAATCTCAACACATTCACACGATTGAGCTCAAAAAAAAATAAAAAGTGTTTCAGGCATAATGAGAAGTTATTTTAGTCAATGTTTCATTACTATTTCAAACAAAATATACTGATGCTTGTGGCAAATAATTACTAAGTTTCTTTACACTCTATGGAAAATAAAACCTGACTACCATATAGTTCTAAGACTCCACAAAAATAACCTATACTGCCACCAGTGTGTGAACTGGTTACTGGGCAGCTCTCCAAGTAGTAGCAAAGTTGTCTTTTATTTAAGGAGCCATACAGTTGTCATTTGCACTAATTAAGTGAGTTACACTCTTTCATCTGTTAATATGAATTATCCAGTTGGACAACTTGTAACCTGTAGATACCTGTTATTAGCACTATCATAGAGACTGTCAGATAGTGGTTAATGTGATGGCTTATAATGCTTCAGATTTTCCAAGAGAGGTAACAGAACCTTTTTGGTACTCATTCACTTTGCTGTGAATTAGAAATTCTACTAACTGTTTGTCCCCTCATCCCCATTATTGGTTTAATTTTTCGAAGTCATAGTTGAAAAATTAATGCCTTTTTATAAGAAGCAGTCATGAAAAAAAAAAAAAAAAGAAGCAGTCATGCAGTCATGATTATGTTTACAGAATCCCCTAGCATTGATTTACAGACTCTATACCTCACTCACATCAACAGTATGAGATAAGTATACTCATTTGATACTTTAGAAAATCATGGCAATTGAGCATATATCCTGTATACTCATTTCTTCACTGCTACGTTCCCAAGGTGGAAGATTATATATAGATTAAGGTCTAGGTTAAGAAGCTGTACAAAGTTCTCGTTAGAGGCAAATGCTTGACAGCAGTTGGACCATGTCCTCTACGTGCCATGTTAGATCACATTTTTCATGGCTCTTCACGGCCCTCTAGACTAGAAGCCAAAACCTCAGTCACCCTAAGGGTGACCTGCCCAAGCACCTTCTGGACTCTCTGCAGTGTGGGGAGGGTTCCGTGTGAGGAGCAGAACTCTCTGGGCACCTGGGAACAGAGCTTACCTGTTACTCTACCACCCCGGACCCTCTACCTCCAATGGCTGCTCCCCGCGAACACAAAGACTCAAATACTTCATTCAAAAAGGAGAATAAACCTTCAATTTTCCTTTTGACTGTCCCTGTTTTCAGAGACACAGTAACATATCACTGTGCCAAAGCTATAATCAAGATACTGTGTCATTAATGTCCTAATAATGATTAGGAGAATTAGAATACATTTTACTTTCAATTTTAAAGATTTTTCCTGAGAAGAGATACTGTAATCAGTTGAGTGAGTGAAATATAATAAACAGGATTGTTTCCTGATAAAATCATTTAATGGATTTGGGTTGGGGGGGGAGCAGGAATCAGGGAGGAGGAAGTGCCATGTGTTTCTAATATCCTAAGCCAAAAATTATAAGCCTCTTGGGACTTCCCTGGTGCTTCCACTGCAGCAGGGGCCAGGGGTTCCATTCCTGGTTGGGGAACTAGGATCTGGCATGCCAGCTTGCCATGCAGTATGGGCCCCCTCCTCCAAATTACAAACTTCAAAACTGAACAGTAAATTCTAATGTTTTTCTTTAACTTTTGTAAGAACCCCCTCTCCCCTGTGGTGAATGACTTTGAGTGGGCTCAGTTGTGACCATTCCTCTATAATTACAACAGCTAGATGTGCTTTGGGTAGTATTCACACCCACATTCAATTAACACAACCCATATTCAATCTGTCAGCAAATGCTATAGGCTTTGTCTTCCCCCCAGAACAGACTAGGAGTCTCATCACCCACCCCCCCCCCCCAGCTCTTAGCCTGATTTCAGCCATCACCAGGTTACACGTCACCTCTCTTCAGGTTACACATCGAGAGCCTGTTACCCTGCTTGCCAATCTACTCCCCTCAAACAACCTGGAAAAAACTAACAAGCTGATCTGCCTTGATCAGCTCTGTCCCATCCCCATGGCTCGTTCTGGTCTCACCTCTTCAGCCAGTACTCCAGGCCTGTCACTGGTTACTCCCACTGTTCTTTTTTTGTTTTTTAATGGTCTTTAGCTCTACTTGACATATTATATATATTTATCTGTTTATTGTTTGTCTGCCTCCATGACAAGGACTTATATCTGCTTTTCTCAACTAGAATGTGAGTTCTATATGGGAGTTTCTTGTCTCCACTGCTGTATCTCCAGTGCTTAAGAGAGTTGAGAGATACCGAACATCTATTGAGTGAATTAAAAGGGGCCTGTAACAAAAAAGTCACCAGGTTTCACCAGTTTTGTTTGTTTGTTTACTACCTCCTTGGGACTCTCTTAATTACAGTTACCTATCCCAAACTTCTGAAGTTTCAAATTAATTAAAAAGGGACTCACACAGTTAAAAAAAGTATTGTCAGTATCTCATATGATAAAAACTATTCAATTTTCAAGTGATAATTGCTGTAACAGAGAACTGTCTGTTGAAGCAATATATTTTAAATGATTCCTGGGCAAGTAATATGATTAAATTAAGAAAACAGGCTCTTTAACAAAGAATTTGTTAAACAGGGTCTTGAATTTATTAGACAAGATCATAGTGACTTGAAATTCTTGCAAAATGTATCAGGTATCATAGATATTAATGCGGTTTCACTATTATGCTGTTTTACAGGTCAAACTTTCAAAGAAACAACAAAAAAACTTGTGTTTTTGTCCAATTCCACAGGATTTTAATTCTGACTGGACTACACAATTCAACTGTTGCCGAGAGAGATCCCACGGTGTCTTGCAGTGCAAGAAATAACCTGTTAAAACTTGTGTTTATTTCAAGAATGATAAATCTTGGGGAAAGATTGGGGCTCTTAGGAGAAGAGTAACAGCTGGTATCAATCCCAGTTAATGTAACATCTCTACATACGTTGAGGGTGTGTTAGGCAGTTCAGTGATTTGAATCAGGTACTATGAAAAATATATATTCATCAGATAATAAACAACCTTTGCTTCCTTATATGTGGGGAGTCAACCTAACTCTGAGGTGTGCTAGTTGCTCATGTCCAACTCTTTGCAAGACCCCATAGACTGTAGCCCTCCGGGTTCCTCTTGTCCATGGAATTCTCCAGGCAAGAATACTGGAGCTGTTAGCCACTCCCAGGGGAACCTTTGCCAGGGGAACCTTTCCGACCCAGGGATCAGACGTGGTTCTCCTGCATTGCAGGCAGATTTTTTTTTACTATCTGAGCCACCAGGGAAGCCCTGGTGTATCAAACCTATTTCGTGTGAACATCTCTTCTATTTAAAATTCTGCCCATGGCTCCATGATTAGCCTTAGATTCTTTTGTAAAATGAAATACTGCTACATTTCTTCGGGTGGGTTGGGGAACACACGTGCCTTTTTACCTTGGCCCTCACCTTTTTTCATCACATAGTCAATCTACATCAGCCTCCACAGAACAGTGACAAGAGACGGGAGTTGAGGAGTGAGGAACTCCATCCAAAGAGATGATGACACCTACAAAATAGATAATCCTCTCCCTAGTCCAACAGCTATCACTCAACTCCCCACTAGCAGAAGTTTCTCATGGTCACTCATGGTGATAGAAGAAAGAGCCTAAGTCAGAGATGTGGGCTAAAAGCTGTGCTCTTAGATTGCCATCGGATGGAGGTGAAGCCCTCACAAGTGGATTAAATCTTCTTTCCTTAATGAACACTGAATGAGTAACTCATGAACATGAAGCTCTTAATAAAAGCTCAATAAAGTTTCATTCCTCTTTAAATGAGTTTTAGGTATAGATAAAGCCCTTTTATTTTCTAACTTTAGTATTCTTTCCTTTAGCAAAATAATAACTAAGAAGTGATTAACATGTTCCTAATGGCAACCAAAAGCTCCTGAAATGAGTACAATAGCAACCTCAAAGAGACTGAAACAAATATACCCTTTATCAATTATTGGAGAGAAAAGACCATGAGAAAGGTCTGCCTGTCTTTGTGTTTCTATTTGGAGACATCTTCTCTAAATCATGGAAAAAGTCATACACTAGAGAATGCATCTGCCTTACAGAAATTGCTAAAATAAAAACACTACGTATTTTCTACATTACTGTGAATTTTAGACATCCCATAAAACACTTTCTTTTTTTGACAGTGCCACGTGGCATGAGGGATCTTAGTTCCTCCACCAGGGATTGAACTTGCACCGCCTGCAGGGGAAGAGAGGCATTTTCACCACTGGACCACCAGGGAAGTCCCAAAACACATATATTAAAGAAAGTATTTAGACAGCTAGGAAAACTTGGATGTGAAGGTTACTGAAAATTAAGAAACTCTTATGGAAAAAATTATATACATAAAACTTCTATATAAATGGCTTAGCATGGTCTGTGTTTTACCTTTGGCAAAAGACAGTATGTACATACATAGGCAAATGGTGAACCTACACAGGCAATGCGGAGACAAAGTAGAGAATTTAGGTGGTTATCTGAAGGGGGTGGGGGGTGGGAGAACTCCCACTGAGGAGAACTCCAGGGATTTTTTTGAAACCTGACTTATCTATATTGAATACTGACATTAATGGTAAACACTAGATAATAACTTGTCTCTCCAGAACTGAACTAACGTGTGTAAATACGCTTCAACAATCTCAACAACTGAGAATCTTGAAGGGAAGTCAGAACCGGAAAGGTGGAGTAGGAGGTATTAATCACTGGTGACTTTCCTATCATTCCCTTCCCTCGGGTATCATATATTTAGAGGCGTTGAGGCTCATACCCAGCTGCATCTCTGGACATCACCAGAGAAACGAAGGAATGCACTTCATTGTGAGTTCCCATTCTCCTCTAGGTAGGAATGAAAGACATCTAAGTAACAAAACAACTCTCAATATGTGAAAACACACCCTTTCAGATGCTTGCTTTGATGCTGTGTTTCCAGGAGGGGTGAGCAATGTAAGAATTACACTGTAAAAGGCCAGGAACTGAGTGGATAGGGCAGCAGTGATCAACTATAAAAGGTAGCAGAAAAATGTGGAACATGGTAGGATCAAAGCTACTGCAGTAGGATCAACGCAGTAGGATCACTGCATTTTGCAGGCAAAGGACAGGTGAAAACTGTACTGACTTCGGAAACTAAAAGGCACCACCGACACACGTTGCCAGGACAGAGGAAATTTCAGGCGACCTGGCCTACATAGAGGAATTAATTACTCTTTCTTTTCCATGAAGTGTTTTTTCCCCTGGATTTTTTCATTCTTTGAGATGTAGTTAATTTAATGAGATCTCTGCATTACTAGAGGCTTTTATTCTCAGCAATTCCCGGACAAGTTAGGCCTTTAAAAATTTTTTCATAATCTATTCTTCAAAGTGCCCAAGGCATTTTAGACTAACTTCATATGTGTCCAGTTTTCAGAGGGGGAAACTAAGCATCTTTTCATTACCAACTTGGTTTGGGAAGCAAAAGAAATTAAACCCACCTCCAAGTAAAGCCATGTCTGTTTTTCCAACAGTTTATAGCTCTCCTCTTCCCAACCCCACTTTGTACCCCTAGAGAGAAAAATAGGCACGCCCTAGGGTGAGGATGAGTTGGTTTAAGGAGAACTTTTGATAAGCTTTATCAGAGATGCTCTGTAAATATTTGGATGACTAGCCAAACGGATAGGGTGGGCGAGCCGCTGCTAGGAACCGAGGAAGATTTGAGTTCCCGAATTCTGGAACGGATTTGCCTCTGGACACGTCATTAGCGCTTTACTCATTTCATGATGGGGCTTCCTCCGCTGTCCCCACTCCACCCCCATTCTTGAGAAGTTTCGAGAACTTACGAAGAGTTAGAAGTGCCATTTAGGTACGGTAGGTAATTCCCAAGGCACTGAGGTTTCCTTACGGTTTATACAGTAGGATTCAGCAAGTTCAAAAGAAAAAAAAAAAAGGACACTGCGGGAGGGTGTGTTGGAAGGGAAATTAGAGTGATACAGTTAATTCAATTAATCATTTGCTCTTCTTTTTGCTATTTGGCACAGTCCGTCCCCCGCCCCCGGCCGCCCCCGGCCGCTCTCCCCCTCCCTCTTCCTTCGCAGCGGCGGAACTCGGACCTGCGCCGAGCTAGGCTGGAGAGGATCGGAGAACTGCTCTGAGCAAACCTTTCCAAGTCGCCAGGGCTCAGACGGCGCCGGAGCCCCGGGCGAGCCGGGCGGATGCTAAGATGGCAGGAGGCGCCCGCGCCCGCCGGGCCCCGGGCCCCCGTCCTCCTTCCGCAAAGCTTTCCTTTTTCTTTGCTTTTCAACCTGCTCGGGTGCAGGGTCCCCTGCACCTTCAAGCTGCAGGGTCACACCAGAAATTTAAACTAAATAGTCTGTGGAGTTAGATCAGACACAAGCCCTAACGGACACGAAAACGCAAGGTTGTATTTCTAGCCAACAGAATGTGTGTTACCCATAAGAGCATGTGAGACATTGAACCCTTTTAAATAACAAATCCGCGTTATCTTTGCCTACTGGCAGCACCCAGCGACTCAAAAAAGTTGCCCCAGAGGTCTGAAGTTTGTTACAGGTTCCGACAAGCAGAAGGTGGGGTGGCGTGGGGTGGGGGAAGCTCTCTCTAAGGGGCTGCTTTAAGAAATTTCGATTCCTGTTCTTTCTAGGAGCCCCTGCCCTACGAGACCTTTTGGAAATGCACCCAGGCATACACTCCTGTCTAGATTTCTGTTCTCCCTCTGTTCATGCTTTGTAAGTAACCATCACCCATTCAAGGGATTTCACCTCCTGAATTGCCAGTGTGGTCGAGTCAGTGGTGGCTCTCTTGCGAGTCTCAAGATTTTTCCATAGTTCTGCTAACATAAAGTAACCCTTTACTGTGGCTTTAAGAACCTCAATATCACAACTCTGATTTTTATACCTTTTGTTTACTGGGCAAAATTCTAGGAAGGAACCACGTGGAAGTCGAGTAACCGCAGGATCTTAACAAAGCACTTTGTTAAGAAGTTTGCTTTGCAAGGCTATAGAACATCAATCAACATTTCCATATGAAAAAGCACAAAGCGTAGAATTCTATAGCAAGCACGCTAAGCAAATTTGCACTTTGATTTTTGTATTGTTGTCAGTCAAACCCCCAACCTAGGCCCCTAACCTCGCCCCCCCCCCCCAGAAGTTACAAAGCACCTAGACTGTTACTGATCACCCCCAAAAGTAAAATTATAGTCTAAAATGGAAAACGAAGTATCCAGTAAATTAGTTCTTTATTCTCATCAGATAGATCTGAATCTTATTTACCTGTTGCATTATTAAAAGAAAAACTTTTCAGCAATCAAAAAGTAAATACCGTAAGTTTAATTTTAACTTTAAAACTAACAGACATTTTCAAGTTCATCATTCCCTTTATTGTATCATATGAAAGCTACATTTAAAACATTTACAAACTTTAGAAAAGTTTTACTGCTAGAAAAAGACACGGTTAGGTAAAGTTCTTTAAAAAACTTACTCTTTCTCTTAAAAGAAGTGAAGTAGGCAAGCCAAGTGATTGAACTCCTCAGAGGATGAAGTAAGATGAAAAAGCAAGCCCAGGCACTCAGACCTGTCTATTTAAAGTTTAAAAGTCTGCTGCTCTTTAGCACTTCCCTCACTCCTTCCCCCTAATGAAAGAAAAGTGCTGATACCTCGTAAAAGCTTTTTTCTTACTTGGAGCACAGAGCTTTTAAAAGTTTCAAGCCACGGACTCAACAGGGAGGAGGGGCTAGAAGAAAGGGGAGGAGAAGAGGAAAGGCGGGCAGGGGGTGGAGAGCGGGCCGGAGAACGTGGCCGGGTGGGGGGAAGGAGGTCCAGAAAAAGTTGTGCTGGAAATGTGCTGACGAGACGAAGCAGCAATAGAGACGTGAGTGCCACTTCTTAAGTCACTGCTTACAGAGGCAATTATGGGTTTCAGTTAGTGCTTTTCTCACCAAAAGTTCGGGGATTAAAAAAATAATAATAAAAGTAGTGTGTTTTAGAATCCTACACCCTTTTCTCAAATTTTACTTCCTGTAATGTATGTGTGCTGTAGTAAGCTAAACTGGTGGAAAAGAATAGAGCCAGGGCAAACTGCTTCCTACTGGACAAAGGTGTGTGAAGTTAAAGGTTGGTGGGTGTGAGTGAGTACTTTAAGCGAATTCCTTTCTTCTTAGCTTAAGTAGGGACAATGAACAAAGGAAATGGAGATAGGAGAGAAATTTCAAAAAGGAACATTTCATGCTGATATACCCATCCCAAATCTGCCCTCCAGCCTCTTGACAGCTTTGAATTTTATTGTTTTCTGCAGTTTAACGTTTTATAAAACGTTAGATATAACTACTTTATATGTAATACATTTTGACTATGAAGATCTAGATAGCTGACCTCTACCAGATCTCCAGGGAACTGAAAATTTATACTCTCTCAGCCCCATTCGTGCCAGATCACAAAAAATGAAATCTCTTTTGTAGTGAGATGGCAGGTTATTTTTTGTGAAATACACACATGTTAAGTTGACATTGAGTTGGTCCCGAAACTTTCAACTTTTCTTGAGACCATCTGCCTTTTTAAAACCCACTGGATAGTTCTCTGCGTGATGACAGCAGAGCTCCACATATAGTTTTTATGTGCTTTCCCACCACTTCCACGGTCCTCCCTCTTCAGCCCTCTGGCTTAGGATTTGTAATAGCCTGAGTCATGTGGCCTCAATCTTAGAGTGGGTAGATGCTTTGAGGACTCTCCAGATGCCATGCTAGAAGGCTGTGGTAGGACAGCCTTCCCATAAACTGGCTTCAGTGATGCTCCTGAGACTGGGCAGGGAATTCTCTGGAAATTATTGGCCATTATTCTTTGGAAATAAAGCAAGCTGATCCAGCTTTAATACTCTTTTCTCTTTTGTCACTAGTACAGATATCAGAATAGAAGATGATCACAAGTGTTTTCTGATAGATACCCTCCCCTAAATTTCATTTCATTAAAATAAGACACCTTAATAGGTGTTACTAAAACACCTTCTGAAATGTTGTAGTATTAAGACACAGTTTTGCTCTCTTATTTGCTGACTATGCTATTTCTAAGGGTACATTTTTCTTTATGTTAAATAAAGGGAACAAAGAAGTAGAAATAATCTGATTTTCAGATCTTCAAGATCAGTAGTCCATGACTATTGCTTCAGTCTTATATTTATATTGTCCTTTCTTTCAAGTGAGTCTGTTTTGTCCTAACTAAAAATTACTTTCCTTGATTCAGAACACATTCATGAAAATATGATTTACTCTTTTTATTTTAAGAAAATATGCTTTCCCTCCCTCTTAAAAAAAAGAGAAGAAATCTGTGCTTCTTTTAATTTATGTAACTATTTAGCTTATTTTTGTAAGAGGATTTATCAAGTCCAGTTATTACTGAAATCATCCACTTTATCTTTTAAAATTTCCTAAAATGCTAATTCAGAATTAGTTACGTTATAGAAAAGTTGCAATTGGCTATTTTACAGCAGGGTTTTTTTTTTTAAATGAAAAATTGTATCTATTTCCAATTCTGTTTTGTTAGATGTATAAAAGGATATTGTTATCTAAGTGTTTTGGTTCTTTTTCTTTTCAGTCTGTTGCTTACGTGACCAACTGCAAAGAGAAAGAAAGAACCTCTTTATACCAAATTAAGTTATTCATGAGAATCACTTGAACTGTTTTCTAAGCCCAAGAGATTAGCTATAGCATTAGCCAGTAATTAAATAAGTTCTCTTAACATATGGTCTGTATTATATCTTTTATTTCTAGAGTGATTTTCATAAAAATCATTCATAAAAGAGATGAAGACATCCTCTGTGATCCTCTCTTCTTTTGAAATAATACCACCAAGATTTGATCCTATGAGTAATAGTATTCAGGAAGAGCTAGGCCACTGAATGGCTTCTCTGTTAGAACCTTGACCACAGTTATCTTTCATGGTCACCTGGAAGCTTCTCCAAATGTCTAGTAGCAATTCCTATTATATTTCATAGTGTAGCAGTGCTGGTAAGTTATATTTTGACCAATAATATGTTTTCTATAAAGTATCCCATTTATCTGACCTTAGACGTTTATCTCCATTGGCATCTTTTGCAAAAATTGTGGATAAATTTTTTTAAACATGTTTTCTTCAGAATCTCAGACATACCATTTCATTAATATAAACACTGGCTTTACAGAACTATATATTCTCTGATTTTCCTTCCTTGTCAATGCAGAAGAAATGGATGTGGCCTGATTTGCTAGGCTCTGCTGCCTTATGAGGGATGAGAGGCATTCTCAGTGCCTTTGAGAATTCTGTCATCTGCAGAGTTCTTTAGGCACCACAATGAGCCAGGCTTTGGATTCTTGTTTTATTCATGTTGCACAATGATGAGCACACTATTTTTTAGAATCGTGAGAAGTATTTCTTAATGTGAAAACCAACTGCATTTTTAAATTTTTACCATTGTTTCAAAATAGCAATTTTTGAAATGTTAAGAGATGAATGGATTAATTTTTAAGGCTTTTAAGTGCTTATCTCACACCAACTCTCCCACTTCAATGAGTAGCATGAACATTAAAAAACAACTGATGGCCATAGATTGAAGACTAGTAAGGAGAATATTGTAATAGTACCGGAGTGAGTTGTAGGAACCTGAGGAACCTGAATTAGGGGACTAGGAGTAAAAAAGGACCAGAAAGTACTCTAGAAAGTACTTTCTAGCCCTAGAACTTGATGACAGATTGAATGGGGAGGACAAGGGAGAGGAATGTGAAAACTCATTTTGGAGTTTTGATTGGGAAAATATTACTAACACAAAAAAGTAAGTTGGTAGGAAGAACTGATTTGCTGAGAGATTTAATGATTTCAGTTTGGAAAATTTAGTTTGAAGAACTGAAACATCTTGGTGAAGATACCTGACTGACAGTTTAAAACATGGGTTGTGAAGTTCAGGTTAAAATTGTTGTAAGATTTGGGGTTATATTCATAGAATTGATATTTGAAACCACAGGTACGGGTAATATAACTAAGAGATAGGTAGGGTATAGGCAGTCGACCAAAAAGAGCACACACACAGACTCAGTGAATTTCCTCATTTAATAAGACAAAGAAAAAGAATGAAAGAAGAGGCAAGGTGGAATCAGGTAAAGGAAAGTGGGCTTATTTGTAAGGAAAATATCACCCTGGTACTTGGGGGAGCCTTAATTTTGCAAAGGGAATGGGTTTAGTTGCTAAGTCATGTCCAACCCTTGTGACCTCATGGACTGTAGCCTGCCAGGCTCCTCTGTCCATGGAATTCTCCAGGCAAGAGTACTGGTGTGGGTTGCCATTTCCTTCTCCAGGGGATCAAACCCTGGTCTCCTGCATTGCAGGCAGATCCTTTACTGACTGAGCTACCAGGGACTGCTTGAAAAAGGCAATTATTTCTTTAAATCGAGAGTGAATGCAGACCATAAAGGAAAAAAAAAAGTTTTTAAAGTGGAGAGTATGTGCTTTAGGAAGTTAGAGTTTGAAGGTAACTTCTCAAATAAAGTAGGTGAGGTTATCAGCTGACTCAGAATAGAACAGATTGATCAGAGTTGAAGTTTGCAGTACCTCTGCAGGAATACAAAGTCAGCTTTAGAAGAATAAAAGGATTATCTAAAACTGGGGTTTGGGGGGGGGGGGGTCTGGGATGATTTTGTATTGGATTAAGATAGCATTGTCTTATGGATTTCCTTTCATTAACATCAGTAATTCTATCCAGGCACCAAATTTCCGTTTTATCTAATATTTATTGAACTGAAAGGGAAAAGTTAATTTGCAACCTCAAAAGTATGTATATTCAGAAATACTCTACCTAAACTGATAAAACTAGCTAGAAAATGTGTTCTTAAAGTGACAGTTGGTCAATCATATTTCCCTTGGAATAGTGTAGATTTCCCAGCATTTTACTGACTTGTGCTAGCATCCTTTTTCAATATGTAAATATTTCTGAGGTCTGACAATGTACTTCAGAATATTCACTTAACTGAAACTTGGTTACCATTTAGTTATCTATCATCCGTGTGAGTGATTTACAGATAAAAGATTGTCTCTACCTGGGTAAAATCTGAACTTATTCTGTAGCCTACAATTGTTTCCAAGTCAATTTTACTGTGAGACTGCACACGGAAAAAGTATTTGTCAAAAAAAAGACTTATTTGTTTTAACAGGAAAGAATCCCAGCCAGTAGATGAATCTGTCTTTGGCTCCACCTTCTGTACAGAGTGAAAATCAGCATCTAAGTCTTTCACTTTAAATTTCTTCACCTTTTTTTTTATTAAGCTTGGCTAATTTTTATGATCATTTGTGAACGTTTACATTCATTTATTCAGCAAATATTTATTTTGTCTCAAGAACCATTCTAGTGAGGGTGTTTTAGTTATGCAAGAAAGACAGAAACAGTATCAGGTTGAACTTTATTCAGCTTCAGGCTTTGGCTTTTCTTTAACTGAACTTTGAAAAAGTAAGCACATAATGGTAAGAAAAATAATACTTGTTTGAGACTTTTTTCCAAAAGGACATGTTCTTTTTGTGTTTGTTGACCATGAAGGGAGCTTGCATTTTTAAACACCCTGTTAATGGTGTGCCCACTTAAAAAAAATAAAAAACAAACAACGAAAATATTACCAGAAGCAAAGCTGGAGATTTTGGATCTGAAACTCTTGATTTTGCACATAGGTTGGTTCTGTTTATGTTAGAAAAGACAATGTGACTTTTGTATGGACTGACAATTAATTGTTTGCTCTAACAATTTAAGTCAGCTAAATATCATCTTCCAAATGAGAAAATATTATAATATTTTAGGATGAGTAGAATAAACATTTATTTTAGGACAAGTAGGATAAAAATTAATTGCAAATCATTCAATAAAGTAGTTATCTTATTAGTATAATCATTCACCATGACTTTATGTTTGGCCTTGTAGTAGATGCAGTGGAAATTTGGAGAACATAGAGAACATTTTATAAGTCCATGTGATTTCTTTATGTGCAAAATGTTTGCAAACAATCAAGAACATGAACAAACATATAATTATAATAACAAATGTATGAATCTACATAGTTGTTGAATTGATGCCAAAGAAAAAGAAAAGACTTAACATTGCTTCAAAAGTCAGCCAAGATAAAAATTCCCAAATAAAAAAAATATTTATATGCTTAGTTAAAGCACCACTTACCAAAGTCGTTAAAATGCCTTTCTGTTGTATGTCTAAGTCCCTTGGTGCAGAGGAAAAGGTACCTATGGACAGCTTTATATATCTCCTTTTAGCCATCACAAAATTTCATAGAATTTTATTTAGAATAGCATGAAACAGCACAGTTATCTTTAAGGTATCATGCTTCCTAGTAATTATAAAGTTTATATGTATTAAAGTAATATAGTGCACATAGCTCTAAGAATGATGAAATTTAAAAACCCCAGTTGATTTTTAAGAGAGACTCCTATTTTCTTAATAATTATTTGCTACTGGAAATGAGTAGTAGGGGTCAAGTGGTGACTGATATAAAAACAAGATCCAGATCTGTCGTAGCAGACTTAATATGTTTGGAAGGTTTATGTGACTTTTTTAATTCTTGGAGATGGATGTGGTCACCTATAACAAAACTCTTGAGGTCAGGGTCAGCCCAATATAAAGTCAGAATATTATCACCCAGTGAAGTATAGCTTAAGGATATCCAAACTTCTTTCGGATCCAAAGCATCTGACCTAGTCATTCTGCTTGGAGGTTGGATTTTCCATCATTAAGTTTGATTTTTAGGCTAAGACATTGGAGTTTTTAAGAACGTGAAAATGGAAATGAAAGTGTTCTTTGGAGAAGGTAAAAGAAAAATGAACAAAAATTAGTTTACCATTGTGACTTACAAAGGTAGTTTTAGAAGACTGAAAATATAAATTCTTACAGAATACACAAATAGATCAAGGGGCCTAGGAACTAACCTAAATTTGATCTAACTGACCTTTAGTTCTTTTTGGCATATATTAGTGATCATCACAATAACCTGAGGTGTATTAAAGTTATTCCCTCATGACACTAGTACCAGCTCAAAATAAAACAAGCCTTAGATCATGTTTGACTTCATATTTAAATATTTATTTAATAAACACTTATTAGTAAGCAGACCCTAAACTTTTCATACAAATTGCTTTGCATTCTCTACAAAGTCCCAGCTCTCTGTTCTTTTTAGGTGCTGAGACCACCACCTTGCATGAAAAGTTCTCTTAAAGCAGATATCCTCCCAACCAGTAACTGGGTACAGGGCCATTTAGGGGTCAAGTAGCTCATTTCTTAAACCCTATTCATGCCAAGGTCTCTAAATTAAGCCAACCTACAAAAATTGAATACCACTCATTTTACCAAGGAGAGCCTGTTTCTACCATTCATTATGCTAATTAACAAATCATTAATTTTGTCAGTAAAAATCTGTATCTGGCATTCAGGATGCTAATTAGAAAATAACGTGTCTTTCAAAGACATGAATACAGAAGCGCTTGTAGTCTCTGAGGTTGCCTTTTTGCTGTATGTTTGCCACCCATGCCAAACCATGACTTCTTTATTTTTTAAAATTTATTTTAACTGGAGGCTAATTACTTTACAATATTGTGGTGGTTTTTCCCATACATTCACATGAATCAGCCATGGGTGTACATGTTTTCCCCATCCTGAACCCCCCTCCCACCCCCCTCCCCATCCCATCACTCAGGGTCATCCCAGTGTACCAGCCCTGAGCACCCTGTCTCATGCATTGAACCTGGACTGGTGATCTAGTTCACATATGATAATAGACATGTTTCAATGCTATTCTCTCAAATCATCCCACCCTTACCTTCTCCCACAGAGTCCAAAAGTCTGTTCTTTACATCTGTGTCTCTTTTGCTGTCTCGCATATAGGGTCATTGTTACCATCTTTCTAAATTCCACATTATTCCATATATTCCACATTAATATACTGTATTGGTGTTTTTCTTTCTGGCTTACTTCACTCTGTATAATGGGCTCCAGTTTCATCCATCTCATTAGAACTGATTCAAATGAATTCTTTTTAACGGCTGAGTAATATTCCATGGTGTATATGTACCACAGCTTCCTTATCCATTCATCTGCTGATGGACATCTAGGTTGCTTCCATGTCCTGGCTATTATAAACAGTGCCGCGATGAACATTGGGGTGCACGTGTCTCTTTCAGATCTAGTTTCCTCGGTGTGTATGCCCAGGAGTGGGATTGCTGGGTCGTGTGGCCGTTCTATTTCCAGTTTTTTAAGGAATCTCCACACTGTTCTCCATAGTGGCTGTACTAGTTTGCATTCCCACCAACAGTGTAAGAGGGTTCCCTTTTCTCCACACCCTCTCCAGCATTTATTGTTTGTAGACTTTTTGATGATGGCCATTCTGACCGGCATGAGAGGGTACCTCATTGTGGTTTTGATTTGCATTTCTCTGATAATGAGTGATGTTGAGCATCTTTTCATGTGTTCCTGATAAGTATCCAGACTGTGTATGTAACAACCAACCAACACACACATTTATAGTACTGCATCTTTGGTGAAATTTTTAAAAGTAAATTACAGACGTAAAACAGGGAAACTGTGTACTGCTTATATAGTGCAATTTAGTACATTGGAAAATGGAATTAGCTCCTGGATTCCTGATATTAGGAGATAAAAGCAAAAGTCATGAGTTGAAAGAAGATGCCAGAAGAATTAGCATCTATAAAAAAATAGCATATTGTGTATTTAGACTAAATTCTAAACTATAGTCAGCTTTAATAGACATTTTCAATGAATTGACTGCTAAACCAGATAGGACATAAAATCAATCTTTATTTTAGACCTTAATTAGGCATTGAAAACTAATTTTGGATTCAGATTCAACAAACATTTATGTAAAGCCTATTATTTCTTTAGTATTTCTTTGGTTTTATGTACAGGTAATTCTAATATAAGCCCTCTGTTTGGGGGGGGCACGGGTTTTCCAATGTTCTTAACAAGGAAGACATGCCAAAACCATATTATAAAATGCTTGATAAACTTTAAAATTTAAATTAGTTAATAATTTTAAAATAAGCCCCCAAAAGATATATATTTTTGCTATTCATATCATAAGTTATAGGATCTACTAAAACAATATAAAATTATCCAATAGTCTATCATGAGCAGGATGAGCTGGTAATGTTTAAAGATTTTTGATGAACATACTCTTCAAACTGTCAGTTTATCTCCTATCTGTATATATAATCTTATTTGGAAATGATATAAAAAAATTCTCATTTGAGACCCTTCCTGAACAGGAGACCCTTCATAATAATGACCTTTTTGTCCAGCCCTCACTGTGTTCCCAACCTCTGAGTGAAAGAGTCTGGATTCCAGGCTAGAAGTTAGAACTCTTCCTTTGCCACTGACTTGCTATTTAATTTTTCTCTGGATAATTCCTTCTGTCTCTTGTTTTATACCAACTTCTTAAAATATAGCATACTTAAAGAAGAAGGGACAAATATCAAATGTGCAGTTTGATAATAAAATACACTTGTTCAACCAGCGATTTTATCAAGAAATAAAAAATTACCTCAATAGCATCCCCGTAGCTGTCCTTGAAGACACTTCCTTTCATTAATACATCCCCCATAAGAGTACTCACTATCCATTCTTTCCTATTTTTCTCCTTTCTTTAATTAAATTCAATCTTAAAGAATGTAATTTTTTGTGTGTCTGGCTTCTTTCATTTTCATTCATATTCTTGCAGGCAGCCATAGATCATTCATTATTATTGTTATGTAATATTCCTCTGTGGGGAAACAGTGGAAACAGTGTCAGACTTTATTTTTGGGGGGCTCCAAAATCACTGCAGATGGTGATTGCAGCCATGAAATTAAAAGACACTTACTCCTTGGAAGGAAAGTTGTGACCAACCTAGATAGCATATTAAAAAGCAGAGACATTACTTTGCCAACAAAGGTCCATCTGGTCAAGGCTATGGTTTTTCCAGTGGTCATGTATCAATGTGAGAGTTGGACTGTGAAGAAAGCTGAGTGCCAAAGAGTTGATACTTTTGAACTGTGGTGTTGGAGAAGACTCTTGAGAGTCCCTTGGACTGCAAGGAGATCCAACCAGTCCATCCTAAAGGAGATCAGTCCTGGGTGTTCATTGGAAGGACTGATGCTGAAGCTGAAACTCCAATACTTTGGCCGCCTGATGTGAAGAGTTGACTCATTGGAAAAGACCCTGATGCTGGAGGGATTGGGGGCAGGATAAGAAGGGGCCCACAGAGGATGAGATGGTTGGATGGCATCACTGACTCGGCGGACATGAGTTTGAGTAAACTCCGGAAGTTGGTGATGGACAGGGAGGCCTGGTGTGCTGCAATTCATGAGGTCGCAAAGAGTCGGACACGACTGAGCAACTGAACTGAATTGAACTGAACTGAATATTCCTTTGTATGTCACAATTTCTTTTCTACTGTTAATGGACTTTTGGGTAATTTCTACTTTAATGATCCTCTGAACATGCTAGTATAGGTCTTTTGGGTTCTCTGTCATTTTGTAGGAGTTCTTTATTTATTCTATGAGTACTTTGTTAGATAAGTGTATTGTGAATAGCTTTTCTTTTTCTGGGTTGCCTATTCGCTTGCTTAGTTGTTTCTTTTGATTAAAAAAAAATAGATGTATATAGTCTAAATTATCAATTTTTCTCCATAATTAGCACTTTTTAGAATCTTTTAAGAAATGTTTGCCTACCTAACCAAAATCAAGAAGCTATTCTCTCCTGTTTACTTCTAAAAGTTTTACTTACTTTTAGTTTTACTTTTACCATCTAAAAGTTTTGCCCACACAAAACCTTGGAAATAATTATTTGTAGTAGACTTATTCATAATTGCCCCAAACCTGAGACAACCAAGATGCCCTTCAATAGGTGAGTCAACATATATATGCAGTGGTTCACCCATACAATTGAATATTAACTAGTGGTAAAAGAAATGAGCTATCAGGTCACCACAAGAAATAGAGAAACCTTAAATGATTATTACTAAATGAAAGAAGCCATCTGAAAAGGCTGCATCTTTGTGATTCCAGCCATATCACATTCTGGAAAAAGCAAAACTATAAAGATATTAAGGAGATCAGTGGTTTCCAGGGATTTGGGGGAGGGAAGAAGGATGATTAGTTGAAGCACAGGGGATTTTTAAGGCAGTGAAACTATTAGATATGAAACTGCAAAGTTAGATAAAGGATATTATGTCTTCTTTAAACTCCGTGGAGCTGTACTATGCAAAGAATTAATCTTGATTTAAATTATGTCTTTTAGCTAATAATGCTAAATCAATATTGGTTCATTCATTGTAACAAATTTACCATACTAAAGTGATGTTGATAATAAGGGGAACTGTGTGGGAGAGTTGGGAGTACACGGTGATGCTCTGTACTACCTCTTTAATTTTCATGTAAATTTTTTATCAAAATGTTCTAAAATAAACATTTATTCATTAAAAAATATTTTATTGGCTGGACTTGACTCTGCACTTCCACATGATTTTTAAGAATCATCATCTCCATTTTCATGTATACACAAAAGATTAACAATGAAAAAGAATTTAGGACTTTGAGATGACATTGGGATAGTTCTATAGATTTTATTCTTTGTTTGCCTTTAGTTTCAAGAATATCTTTTAGTGCATATAGTCTAGAGGTAACAATTTTTTTCTCTAAGCATTTTTCCCCCCAAAAGCTTATATATATAATTTTATTTGTTTATTGTTGGCTATGCTGGATCTTTGTTGCTGCTCAGAGGCTCCTCTCTAGATGCAGTGCACAGGCTGTCATTTGGTGGCTTCTCTTGTTGAAGAGCCCAGGCTCTAGATGCACGGGCTTCAGTAGTTGTGTTTCATGGGCTCTAGAACACAGGCTCAATAGTTGGGGCACACAGACTTAGTTGCTCCATGGTATGCGGGACCTTCCCAGAGCAGGGATAAAACACTTGTCTCCTGTGTTGTATCTCAGAGTTGCTCATAATTGATTTCTTTTCTATTGGCAATGTTTTCTATTTAGCTGGTTTCTCATATGTCAGGCAAATTTTAATTATACTCTAGGAATTATAAATGTTAAGTTGTTGAGATTCTGGATTCTATTACTTTCCCCTGATGTGTGCTATTTCTTTTGTTTTAGAAGGCAATTCTCTCATTGGAATTTGTGAGGATAAAATTGTTTTAGAGCTGGACTAGACCAGCTCTATGTTTATCTCCAGGGACATCTGGCAGTCTGGCACCTTATCTTGGCCAAGAAAAGGTCAGTGAGCTAACTAATGATTTATAATATTCCAAGTTCAAAGCCTCCTTGGAGGCACCCAAGACTGGCTTGTTTATTGATAAATTACACCTGCCATGACCAGTTAAACTTTTGGGCTTGACTTTCATACCCAGAAGAACAGAAAAGGACTTTCTGGAAACTTTTGGGCAGCTCTCCTGAAACTAAGACTTATCAGAGAAATCTTGGCAATTCAACCCCAAGGTGAAATACATATTCATTTGTGAATATAACAGACCCTGGGGAGCTTAGCCTGGAGGTTTCAAGCACCCTCAGGGCTCTCCCTCTCTCTCTCTCTCTTTTTTTTTTTTTTTACCTTTTTTCTCTTACTGTACTATATATTTGCCTTTAATAAAAGTTGTATATGAGTACAATCATTCTTTAGTATCCTTGGAGGATTGGCCCAACAGATACCAAAATCCAGTGATACTCATGGACTTTATATAAAGTGACATAGTATTTGCATATAACTTACCTATATTCTCCCTTATACTTTAAATCATCTGTACATTATTTTAATACTTGATATAATGTAAACACTATGTAAATAGTTATAAATAACATGTAAATGCTATGCAGATAGTTGCTGAAAGTAAAAGTGAAGTTGCTCAGTCGTGTCCGACTCTTTGCGACCCCATGGACTGTAGCCCACCAGGCTCCTCTCTCCATGGGATTCTCCAGGCAAGAATAATAGAGTGGGTTGCCATTTCCTTCTCCAGGGGATCTCCCTGACCCAGGGATCAAACCCAGGTCTCCCGCAATCCAGGCAGATGCTTTACCCTCTGAGCCACCAGGGAAGCCAGATAGTTGCTAGTGCAAGACAAATTCAAGTTTTGCTATTCGGACTCACTGGAATTTCTCTTTTTCTGAATACTTTTGATCCATGATTGGTTGATTTCACACATGTGGAGCTCACAGATACAGAGGCCAACTGTGACCTCTATGAAGTCTTGTAAATCCTTTCAATTATCAATCTATGCAAAATTGAATTACAAACTTTATTTCTGGGGTGGCAGCTCTAGTCTCCTTTCAGATGGATTATTATTGGCCAAGATGCTTTCTGTTTCACGCATATGTGATTAATGGGTCAAAGATATGTATGGGAACAATTTCAGAGCCCCCTTTCTGATTTTTTTTTCCCCTTCCAAAATTTACCTGTTCTCTTTCATGAGCAGACAGAAGAGCTTCAGTTTCATGACCTTCAGTTTTCTGGTTTACCTGACTATTTCCAATCTTGTCTTCACTGTTTTCAGCACCATTTGCACTTGGCCTTAGGTTGAAAGTTTCAAAAAATGAGAACTCCACTTTTCCAGAGGAGTGTGCTCCATCATAATCTCTCTTTTTCTTTACTTTCTAGTGCTTTTGTTGTTGTTCAGTTGCGTCCAGCCCTTTTCAACCCTATGGACTGCAGCACACCAGGCTTCCCTGTCCTTCACCACCTCCCAGAGCTTGCTCAAACTCATATTTATTGAGTTGGTGATGCCATCCAAACATCTCATCCTCTTTCGACCTCTTCTCTTCCTGCCTTCTATCTTTCCAGCATCAGGGTCTTTTCCAGTGAGTTGGCTCTTTGCATCGGGTGGCTAAAGTACTGGAGCTTCAGCTTGAGCATCAGTCCTTCCAATGAATATTCAGGATTGATTCCCTTTAGTTAGGATTGACTGGTTTGATCTCCTTGCAGTCCAAGGTACTCTTAAGAGTCTTCAACACCACAGTTCGAAAGCATCAATTCTTTGGTGCTCAACTTTCTTTATGGTCCAGTTCTCACATGCATACATGACTACTGGAAAACCATAGCTTTGACTAGACAGACCTTTGTCAGCAAAGTAATGTCTCTGCTATTTAGTATGCTGTCTAGGTTTGTCATAACTTTTCTTTCAAGGAGCAAGCATCTTTTAATTTCCTTGCTAGTTACTATTTGTATTAGGTTCATTTTTATTATTGTTTTCTGTGAAGGGTTCAGTCTTGTTTGATCTTTTCCATCATCATTAGAAGTAGAACTGCTCCCATGAAATTTAAAAAATATTGCCTTTTCCCATTAAAAGCTTTTTTAAAACTAAAAAAGTTAAATTTGTTTGTTTAGTATACAACATCTATTACATATCTTGAGCTAATGGAATATTTAGAACCAGAGCATTTAAAAGAGAGGCTGTCTCATGTTAAGAATAATCATGAATCTTTTTTTTAAGACCAGAATGGTCATAAAAAATATTTTTATTAAAAAAATAAATAAAAGTTTCCCCTCACCACCACAAATTTTTATCAGTTGATTGTTAATTATAACTTAGTGGTCTGATCATGTATTTGATGCTCTCACTGAAGTCCTGGCATTATTGAACAATGACAAGTTGATGTCAATGAAATCTAGAAAGATGGCTGTGTAATACATGACCATGATCCCTTTTTCCTTTCACCATGTTAATATGCTGTCTTATTTAATCATATTAATTCACTTTGGCAAGCATTATATATCTATTTGTGCACCACAACTATGGATTTCCCCAGGGGCTCAAGTAGTAAGGAATTTGCCTACTAATGCAGCAGACACAGGTTCCATCTTTGATCTGGGAAGATCCCACATGCAACTAAGCATGTGCACCAGTACTACTGAGCCTGTGCTCTAAGAGCCTGGGGGTTGCGACTGCTGAGGCCATGTGCTGTGACTGCTGAAGCCCGTGCACCTAGAGCCTGAACTCTACAACAGGAGAAGCCACTACAATGAGAAGCCCGTCCACTGCAACTAGAGAGGAGCTCCTGCTCTCCACAACTAGAGAAAACCTGAAGAGCAGTGAAGACCCAGCACAGTCAAAAATAAATAAATAAAATTATATAAAAAAGAAATCAAAGATGCAGATTTGCATCAGTGTTTATTACAGCTTCAGTTATATATAAAGAAAGCTGAGAGCCAAAGAATTGATGCTTTTGAACCGTGTTGTTGGAGAAGACTCTCGAGAAACCCTTGGATGACAAGGAGATCCAGTCCATCCTAAAGGAGATCAGTCCTGAGTATTCATTGGAAGGACTGATGCTGAAGCTGAAGCTCCAGTACTTTGGCCACCTGATGCAAAGAATGGACTCATTGGAAAAGACCTTAATGTTGGGAAAGATTGAAGGCAGGAGAAGGGAATGACAGAGGATAAGACTGTTGGATGGCATCACCGACTTGATGGACATGAGTTTGAGCAAGCTCTGGGAGCTGGTGATGGACAGGGAAGCCTGGCATGTTGCAGTCCATGGGATCACAAAGAGTCAGACACGACTGAGCAATTGAACTGAACTGATAATGTTAAAAAACAGGAAACAAACAAACAATAAAAAACAGACTTATTGCCCAAGAACAGGGAAATTGTAAATGAAAGAACTTAAGTGCTTTAGGGAGCTATTAAAATTATATTTTTAAATGTTTTTTAGCGCTTATGAGAAAAGAATACTTTATAATAGAAAGCCATAGTGGCAGAATAAGATAATTTAGAATATGATCTCACCTCTGTAAGAAATTGTGCAGAAAAAATGAGGAAAAACTTATTAAAATAATAATTAGCTCTAAGAAACTTTTGAAATTCACTTATTCAAAAAATATTTTTAGAATAATTTATGCAAGAATTTTTATTCTATGATTGTCTCTATAATTTCTGTATTTTTATATATGTTAAAATAAGCAACTGAGAGGTGCATTACATTTAGATTGAAATTCTAATGACTTTGCTTAAATCCTTATTATGTTCCAAACATCATTCTAAGGTGCTTTCAGGTACACTGTTTCAATTGGTGTGTTCCTTATGAAATTAGTTGTCAGGTCTATTTGCTCCACAGGAGTATTTTCCTTCTAAAGGAGTCATAAATCTGTTGATTGGCAGAGTGATTCATTTATTCACTTATCCAGTCACCACCTATAAGTTGTTGAAGGGATTAGAAAATAACCCCTGAAGAAATTTCCCAAAATTGGAAAGGTAATAAAGCCTTTAAATTATCATAGGTCAGTGAGCAGATTTTTGCTGTGATTACAAGATATTAATTATTCTTTGCTTTAAGTAAATAGTTACATGAATGTCAGCAATTTTGTTAGAGTTACTGTGTGTAAAGAGATTATGATTATGCATAGTAGCATTCAGTTGCAATCATAGAATTCATTTATTGTGTAAATGGTCTTTCTGCAAGATTTTAGAGTTATTATATTGTATTATTAATGTTTAAATGTATTACTAATGCATATATACATTATATGTTAAATATATTCAGAGTTAATTTATTTTCTACACACAAGGTTAAAAGACTCTTGCTCCTTGGAAGAAAAGCTATGACAAACCTAGACAGTGTATTAAAATGCAGAGACGTTACTTTGCTGACAAAGGTACAGCTAGTCAGACTATAGTTCTAGTAGTCATGTACGGATATGAGAGTTGGACCATAAAGAAGGCTGAGTGCCAAAGAAAAGATGCTTTCAAATTATGGTGCTGAAGAAGACTCTTCACAGTCCCTTGGACTGCAAGAAGATCAAACCAGTCAATCCTAAAGGAAATCAAGTCTGAATATTCATTGGAAGGACTGTTGCTGAAGCTTGAACTCCAATATTTTGGCCACCTGATGCAAAGAGCTGACTCATTAGAAAATACCTTGATGCTGGGAAAGATTGAGGGCAGGAGAGAAGGTGGCAACAGAGGATGAGATGATTGGATGGCATCACCGAATCAATGGACATGAGCTTGAGCAAACTCTGGAAGAGAGTAAAGAACATGGAAGTCTGGCCTGCTGCGGTCCATGATGTCGCAAAGAGTTGGACACGACTTGGTGACTGAACAACAACAACACATTTACCTATGAATAATTTTCATTCCACCTTCTGGCTCAAAGGGAATAAAAGGTTACAAAGTTGTCTGACTAAAGGATCTTCTGGTCACCTGGAAATTTCAGATCATGAGAGGACATTATTTGGGGAGGCAGTGCATCCAAACCTCCAAGGAGACTGCTGTGGCCAACTCTCACAAGAAAAAGATATAGGCAGAGGTTTCCAGCTTGAGACCTCCAGTGGGATTGCGAACAGTAACCGTGGGATGTTTCTATAATGTCACAACCAGGCACCTTTGTGTTGCAATGGCCTGGGGTAGTTTTTGAGCAGGCCAGAGGGGAGGCACTGTACATGTCTTATTTTTCCCACATAATGCAAAGCAAGAAAGTGACAAATGCTGCCTGTCCAAATAACTTAATGTGCATTATATCTGCCATTTATTGAATGCCAAACACCATTCTTAGTGATTCACACACAACAGTTCACTCACTTGTAACTAAACCACATAGGATAGGTACTATTACACAGGAAAAGGAACTTTTTTCTTTCTTTCTTCTTTTTAACAAATGAAGAAACTGAGGCTTTGAAAAGTTACTTGACCAAGATCATACAGTTACTAAATGTCTGAGCTCATATTCGTGCTCTGAATCCAAGGGGTTCATCATAACAAATGAACAAATTTTACACTGTAGTTGAATAAATAAATTTTTTTCAAGCTGATCTCATGGTGGTGTGTGTTTTTTTTAAGTTCTGGTGTGTTTTTAAAATATATATTCTTGGGACTTCCCTATCAGTTCAGTGGTTAAGATTCCATTCTCCCAATGCAGAGGGCACAGCTTGGATCCCTGACTGGAGAACTTAACATCTCGCATGCCACTCCGTGAGGCCTAAAAAAATTTGTTTGTTTTTGGAAGTTGAAGGCATGGGGATAGTCTATTAAATGTGCACATTAAGTCTCTTTAGTCATGTCCGACTCTTCACAACACTATGGACTGTAGCCCGCCAGGCCCCTCTGTCCATGAGATTCTCCAGACAAGAATACTGGAGTGGGTTGCTATGCCCTCCTCCAGGGAATCTTCGCGACCCGGGGATCGAACTCATGTCTCTTATGTCTCCAGCATTGTCAGGCAGATTCTCTACCACTAGCGCCACAATCTATTAAAATATCTTAAACTAATTCCCAATACCACTCTTGCATTGATGCCAGCAATTGGGGAATTCTGTCCTTCCAGCTGAAGAAAAGTTATGACCAACCTAGACAGCATATTAAAAAGCAGAGACATTACTTTGCCAACAAAGGCCCATCTAGTCAAAACTATGGGTTTTCCAGTAGTCACATATGCATGTGAGAGTTGGACCACAAAGAAAGCTGAGTGCCAAAGAATTGATACTTTTGAAATGTGGTGTTGGAGAACTCTTGAGAGTCCCTTGGACTGCAAGGAGATCCAAGCAGTCAATCCTAAAGGAAATCAATCCTGAATATTCATTGGAAGGACTGATGCTGAAGCTGAAACTCCAGTACTTTGGCCACCTGATGAGAAGAGCTGACTCATTTGAAAAGACTCTGATGCTGGGAAAGATTGAAGGTGGGAGGAGAAGGGGACGACAGAGGATGAGATGGTTGGATGGCATCACCGACTCAATGGACATGAGTTTGAGTAAACTCTGGGAGTTGCTGATGAACAAGAAGGCCTGGCGTGCTGCAGTCTCTGGGGTCGCAGAGTCGGTCCGAAGCGATTGAACTGAACTGAGCTGCATTTTCAATGCTTACCGCTAGAGGGAGGGATCAGACCATGGAGAGCAGCAGCAAGGCCACTAAGGAACTCCTCGGCCACCTCCTGCATGGGCAGCTGAAGTACCCTGAGCAAGAAGCTGGGGGGCCCTTTGTTAATAAAAACAGATGCCTTCTTGTTATCTGCAAGAGATGATTTTGCAATTCCAGTAAAGAGAAGAGTCAAGTTGTGGAACCTTGAAGTGAGAGAGGCTAATATGCTTAGTATTCTAGATTTGATCTTCTGTACTGTTAACAGTTTAGACTAGACAATTCTTCATTCTTAGGGCTTGTCCTGTGCATCATAAGATGCTTCACAGCATCCTTGGCCTCTTCCTTTTGTTGTTTAGTAGCTAAGTCGTTGCCGACTCTTGCGACCCCATGGAGTATAGCCCACCAGTCCCCTCTGTTCAAGGGATTTCCCAGGCATTTGTTATTTCCTTCTCTAGGGGATCATCCTGACCCAGGGATTGAACTCGTGTCTCCTGCATTGCAGGAAGATTCTTTACTGCTGAGTCACCAGGGAGACTCAGCGTCTACCTGCTAGACACCAGTAGCACTCTTTTCCCAACTGTGAAAATCAAAAATGTAATTGCCAGATGTCCCTGGGGCAAAATTGCCCCTAATTGAGAACCACTGTCTTAGAGATCCAAAATCTCCTGAACACTTGAGTCCTCAAAGATAAAATATTTCTTCTCTCTGGTGACTGGGAAATCTGAGCTTCTTCTTGGTTGGGGTTCCTCAATTCAAGGCTATGCATGGAAAAATGAGGTTAGTCTCTGTTCATAAAAGACATATGGATAAAGGACAGCACATATTGTAACACCCATCAGAGTGGCTGAGAATGCAAGAAACAGTTTGAAACTTTGCAATTAGGGAGAAAAGAGTAAGAGTTGAATCCAGAGGGGTTACAGAGATGATGTTAGGCAAGAAGGAATTATCAGATTCAAGAAGCAAAGCCAAAGCAAACAACAACAAAAAAGAGGCAAAGCCTTCTACAAGGGGAGAACTCTTAAGAGACATCTGTATGCACAGTGAAGGACTAAGTTCTTTGAACAAATTCAAATGCTTGCCCTATGAGCTTTCTTTTCCTGTATTTTCTGTCTCACTTGCTAGTACTATTCTCCAGGGCTAGAAGCCCTGGAGTCATCCTTTGCAGGCTGTCTCTTTCAGGAAGGAGGTGATTTAAATAGGACTTTGCCTATCTATTAGACACATTCTTGACACACAGGACCTAGCTTATATTGACAGTTGTAGTGAACACTCTGCACGTCCCAGTAGGTTGGCAATAACTACTTGCAAACATGCAAGTGAAAGTGAAAGTCACTTAGTTGTGTCTGACTTTTTGTGACCCCATGGACTATAAAGTCCTTGGAATTCTCCAGTCCAAAAATAACCCAAGAAGTTTAGTCAAGAGGGAAAAAACATTATGCAAGAGGAAGTACCAAACCATTTGGAGCAAATGAATCCAAAGCCCCGTGTGTTCTTTTCTGTTACATAGAGAGGTTCATACACTGCCAAGAGCTTTGATAATATCAAAGGTGTTATCCGTGGGTCCTGGGTCTTGACATCAACAGGTCAGTTATTGTTTCTCTTGGTAGGCTTAGGCCCTCCCTTTGGTGGACAGCTATCCATTCAGTTCTCCCTTTGCAGAAAGTATAGCTTAGATTTAAAGGAATTTAATCATAGAATGGTGCCTGTGCTTGCCTAGGTTACTTTTTTTAGATGAAGTACCTATCCTCCAGGGGCTCTGAGTTTTAACTACTAACAAAAAAAAATCTACCCTCCACCCCCTCACCTTCTGAGAACACTCCTCCAACAAGTCATTTGAACAGGAATCTCCATTTCTGGCTCTTCTTCTAGGAAACATGATCTAAGGCTCATGGATTGCATACTCGGAGCTATCAAGACCACATGTCAGCATTTATATCTTTCCCACATTTTTTCAGAAAAATAAAAAAAGAATGTCACAGCATCCTAGTCACAGACAACTCTTCTTTTTTGGCTGCACCATGATCTTAATTCCCTGGCCAGGGATGAAACACGTGTCTCCTGCAGTGGAAGCGTGGAGTCTTAACCTCTGGACTGCTAAGAAGTCCCACAGATAAGTGTTGTCCAGTTGTTTTGAAGTCACCACCCTCATCTTATTTTAAACTTTTATTTAAATTCAGTGTTATCAATAAGTCCTTGGGTGAAAGCAATGTAATGGAAAGACCTCAGGACTTGTATTTGTAGAATGGTAGAATATGACAGCTGCAAAGGATCTTAAAAATCATCTAGCTTAACTTCTTACTTTACAAATGAATGGCGTGTGGCCCGAAGGCATGATCTTCTCAGGGCGATACAGTTAGCGAGTGGCAAAGTGGGAATGGAACCAGGTTAACCAAGTTTCCAATCTTCCATTTCAGTGCTCACTTCACACATCTCTGTATCTTGTTAGTGACTTTGCCTACATGAAGAAATCTTAAAAAGTGGGTGCTATGCAGGCAAAGTGGAATAAATACCTTTTAAGCACTCAACATCCATAAAATATCATTTGAATAAATTTAAGAACAATGTGACTATAGGATGCTTACTATAATACATAGATCTTTACTTTTTATTCTTCTATAAAAATTAACCGAATTTTCTTGCTAAGGATAAATACATTAATAAGACAAGATCCCATCTTCAGGAAGTGTTGGGGCTACCCTAGTGTTATAAGCAAGCTGTGGAACCAGAGAGAAGTGGTAATTAATCTCACCCGGCATAACCAGGAAACAGTTCCCAGAGGAGGTAACATTTGAGATAGTTCTGGAAGAGTGAGTAGAATTTTGATAGGTAGAGAAGAGAGATCAAAAGCACAGAGACTAGAAAGTCTGGGGTATGGAAAGTCTTCCCTCATGGCTGAAGTAGGTATATCTCAGGAAGAGAGGCTAGGAGCTTGACAGTTTGGAAGTGATTGCTATGAAGGCTCTGGAATACTGGACATAATGTTTTGTCACTTGATTATAAAGCCTCTCCATCCCAATTTTCCTCTCCCCATAAATTGTTCTATTCTTTGTTTAGTTCTCATAGGATGTGGCACCATGCTGAATGCTTTGTAATATACACTTAAATGAGAGAAGGGAAAAAGGAAACGAGCACCCGTCATCTTCTCTCTCTCTGAAAACGTTTTATTTTGTATTGGAGCATAGCTGGTTAACAATGCCATGATAGTTTCAGGTGCAGAGGCGAGTGACTCAGTCTTACATACATACACTTACCCATCTCCAAACTCCCCTCCCACATGATGCTGCCATCTTGATCTCCTTTCTTGGGTGTTAATGAAGAGAAATGAGACCAAATCAGGAGATAAAACTGTTGCTTCGACAAAAAGGCTAAACTGTCAGTTCCTTAATTAATGAAGAAAAGAAATAGACACATTGACTTTGTACTACTACTATTAATTATTGCTATCACTACCAAGTATGTAAGCACTTTGTGCTCAGATGCTCAGTCGTGACTGATTCCTTGTGACCTCATGTACTGTAGCCTGCCAGGCTCCTCTGTTCCTGGATTTCCCAGGCAAGATTACTGGAGTGGGTTGCCATTTTCTCCTCCAGGCAACCCAGGTATTGAACCTGAGTCTCTTGCATCTCCTTCAGCGACAGGAGGATCCTTTACCACTAGTGGCCCCTGGGAAGCCCCACATAAGCACCTTCAATTCAGTTCAGTTCAGTCGCTCAGTCGTGTCTGACTCTTTGCGACCCCATGAACCGTAGTACACCAGGCCTCCCTGTCTATCACAAACTCCCGGAGTCCACCCAAACCCATGTCCATTGGGTCAGTGATGCCATCCAACCATCTCATCCTCTGGCATCCCCTTCTCCTCCGGCCCTCAATCTTTCCCAGCATCAGGGTCTTTTCCAATGAGTTAGCTCTTCGAATCAGGTGGCCACTGCATTGGAGTTTCAGCTTCAGCAGCAGTCCAAAGAATACCCAGGACTGTTCTCCTTTAGGATGGACTGGTTGGATCTCCTTGCAGACCAATGGACTCTCAGGAGTCTTCTCCAACACCACAGTTCAAAAGCATAAATTCTTTGGCACTCAGCTTTCTCTTTAGTCTAACTCTCACATCCATACATGACCACTGGAAAACCATAACCTTGACTAGACAGACCTTTGTAGACAAAGTAATGTCTCTGCTTTTTAATATGCTGTTTAGGTTGGTCATAACTTTCCTTCCAAGGAGTAAGTGTCTTTTAATTTCGTGGCTGCAGTCACCATCTCCAGTGATTTTGGAGCCTCAAAAAATAAAGTCAGCCACTGTTTCCACTGTTTCCCCATCTATCTGCCATGAAGTGATGGGACCAGATGTCATCATCTTAGTTTTTCTGAATGTTGAGCTATAAGCCAACTTTTTCACTCTCCTCCTTCACTTTCATCAAGAGGCTCTTTAGTTCTTCTTCACTTTCTGCCATAAGGGTGCTGTCATCTGCATATCTGAGGTTATTGATATTTCTCACAGCAATCTTGATTGCAGCTTGTGCTTCATCCAGTCCAGCATTTTGCATGATGTACTCCGTGTATAAGTTAAATAAGCAGGGTGACAATATACAGCCTTTTCCTATTGGGAACCAGTCTGTTGTTCCATGCCCAGTTCTAACTGTTGCTTCCTGACCTGCATACAGGTTTCTCAAGAGGCAGGTCAGGTGGTCTGGTATTCCTATTTCTTTCAGAATTTTCCGCAGTTTATTGTGATCCACACAGTCAAAGGTTTTGGCATAGTCAAAAGCAGAAATAGATGTTTTTCTGGAACTCTCTTGCTTTTTCAATGATCCAGTGGATGTTGGCAATTTGATGTGTGGTTTCTCTGCCTTTTCTAAAACCAGCTTGAACATCTGGAAGTTCACGGTTCAAGTATTGCTGAAGCCTAGCTTGGAGAAATTTAAGCATTACTTTACTAGCATGTGAGATGAGTGCAATTGTGCAGTAGTTTGAGCATTCTTTGGGATTGCCTTTCTTTGGGATTGGAATGAAAACTGACCTTCTCCAGTCCTGTGGCCACTGCTAAGTTTTCCAAATTTGCTGGCATATGGAGTGCAGCACTTTCACAGCATTGTCTTTCAGGATTTGAAATAGCTCAACTGGAATTTCATCACCTCCACTAGCTTTTTTCATAGTGATGCTTCCTAAGGCCCACTTGACTTCACATTCCAGGATGTCTGGCTCTAGGTGAGTGTGAGTGATCACACCATCGGGATTATCTGGGTTGTGAAGATCCTTTTTGTAGAGTTCTTCTGTGTATTCTTGCCACCTCTTCTTAATATCTTCTGCTTCTGTTAGGTCCATACCATTTCTGTCCTTTATCGAGCCTGTCGTTGCATGAAATGTTCCCTTGGTATCTCTAATTTTCTTGAAGAGATCTCTAGTCTTTCCCATTCTATTGTTTTCCTCTATTTCTTTGCCTTGATTGCTGAGGAAGGCTTTCTTATCTCTCCTTGTTACTCTCTGGAACTCTGCATTCAAATGGGTATATCTTTCCTTTTCTCCTTTGCTTGTTGCTTCCCTTCTTTTCACAGCTATTTGTAAGGCCTCCTCAACAGCCATTTTGCTTTTTTGCATTTTTTTTTCTTGGGGATGATCTTGATTCCTGTCTCCTATACAATGTCACGAATCTCCATCCAGAGTTCATCGGGCACTCTGTCTATCAGATCTAGTCCCTTAAATCTATTTCTCACTTCCACTGTATAATCATATGGGATTTGATTTAGGTCATACCTGAATGGTCTAATGGTTTTCCCCACTTTTTTCAATTTAACCTTAGAATTGCCTAATTTAATTCTCACAAATCACCCCAAGAGATATATGACTGTAATTATCTCAGGTATAAAAATAAGAAATCTCAGGTTTAGGAATCCAGTCACATGTCCAAGGTCACAGAACTACCTTGACATGGAGCACTCTGAACAGTTTCATCTTTGGCTGTCGGCTTCCCAGGAAGCAGCTGCTGAGAGTCAAGTGCTGGAATCCTAAGGGTTCCTTTTCTTCCTGCCTTCCTTTCTTCCTTTCTTTTCTACCTTTCTTCCTTCCTTCCTTTCTTTCTCTCTTTACTTCCTTTCCCTTCTTTCTTTCTAAAATTTTTGGCTGTGCTGAGTCTTCATTGCTGCACACAGGCTTTCTCTAGTTGCAACCAGAGGGGTCTGCTCTTCGTTGTGGTGCATGGGCTTCTCATTGCCATGGCTTGGCTTTTCTTTTTGCAGAGAGCAGACTCTAGGGCATGGGCTTCAGAAGTTGCGACTCTCAGGATTAATTGGTCTAAGACACGTGGACTCTTCCCCGACTAGTGATTGAACTCTTGTCCCCCGCATCGGCAGGCAGATTCTTATCCCTATATCATCAGGGAAGTCCCTTTCTTTCTTCTTCTTCTTCTTTTTTTTTTAACTGAAGCCTGTAACTCAAATGGTAAAGAATCTGCCTGCGATGCAGGAGACCAGGGTTCAGTCCCTGCGTCGGGAAGATCCTCTGGAGAAGGGAATGGCAATTGCTCTAGTATTCTTGCCTGGAGAATTTGATGGACAGAGAAGCCTGGAGGGCTACAGTTCATGGGGTTGCAAAGAGTTGGACACAACTGAGTGACTAACAGACACACACAGACATAATGGATTTATAATGTGTTAGTTTCAGGCCTACAGCACAGGGATTCAGTTATACAAACACATGCACACAAACACTCACACACAGTTTTTTTTTTCAGGTTCTTTCCCTTATAGGTTATTACAAAATATCGAGTATAGTTCCCTGTGCTATGAAGTAGGTCTTTGTTGGTTACCCACTTTATATATAGTAGTATCTATATGTTAATCCCAACCTTCTAATTCATCCCTCTATTCTTCACCTTTGGTAACCCTAAGTTTGCTTTCTATGCCTGTGTGTCTATTTCTGTCGTGTAAATAAGTTCACTTGTATCTTCTCTTTTTTTGTCTTTAGATTCCACATATGAACCATACATATATGATTTCCTCTGTCTGGCTTATTTCACTGAGTATGATAATCTCTAGGTACATCCATGTTACACGAGTGTTACCAAACACAAGCTCAGTTCATGTGCCAAATGTACAGTGAGACGAAACAAACCAAAACATCAGAGTTTGGAGCAAAGAAAGGTTTATTACAGGGACAAGCAGGGAGAACAGGCAGCTCATGCTCAAAAACCCCAAACTCCCCAACGGTTCGGGGGGAGAAGTTTTGTTGTTGTTGTTGTTGTTGTTGTTGTGCTGGGCCTTTCGTTGCTGTTCCCCAGTGGGGGCGGTGGGCGGGATGCTCTTGAACTGTGATACGTGGGCCGGTTGGTTTCTCTTGATGCAGAGCACCGGCTGTAGGTGCACGGGCTTCAGTAGTTGAGGCAAACAGGCTCAGTAGTTTCAGCTCGTGGGCTCTAGAGCTTGGACTCAGTAGTTGTAGCATGTGGACTTGATTGCTTTGTGGCATGTGGAGTCTTTCTGGACCAGGGATTGAGCCATGTCTCCCGTGCCCCAGGAATGCTGTACTCAACCTGAAGCTATCATTTTCCACCTGGGTAGGGACCAGAGTTCCTACAGAAGAACTCAAAAATAGTGTAACACATATTTCTTGTTATGTATATTCCTTTGTTTCCTTGGGCTCTAAAATTACTGCAGGTGGTGACTGCAGCCATGAAATAAAATGACACTTGCTCCTTGGAAGAACAGCTATATACCAACCTAAACAGCCTACTAAATAGCAGAGACATTACTTTGCCAACAAAGGTCCATCTAGTCAAAACTATGGTTTTTCCAGTGGTCATGTATGGATGTCAGAGTTGGACTATAAAGAAAGCTTAGCACCAAAGAATTGATGCTTTTGAACTGTGGTGTTAGAGAAGACTCTTGAGAGTCCCTTGGACTGCAAGGAGATCAAACCAGTCAATCCCAAAAGAAATCAATCCTGAATATTCATTGGAAGGATTGATATGAAGCTGAAGCTCCAATACTTTGGTCATACTTTCTGATTTGAAGAACTGACTCATTGGAAAAGACCCTGATGCTGTGAAAGATTGAAGGCAGGAGGAGAAGGGGATGACAGAGGATGAGATGGGTGGATGGCATCACTGACTCAACGGACATGAGTTTGAGCAATCTCCGGGAGTTGGTGATGGACAGTGAAATCTTGTGTGCTGCAGTCCATGGGGTCGTAAAGAGTCAGACATGACTGAGTGACTGATATTCCTTGAAGAGGAAGCAGGATCCTGCCCCAAGCTTGCACTATTAATTCTTGATGACTCCTTCCTTCTTTCTTCATTCCCTCCCTTCCCTGATTAGAAACCATCTCAACCTGCCTTTTGGAACTCAGGGAAGGCCAAGGAGGTTAAATGAAGCCTATTTCCTACAAACAACAAATGCGGGATACACAAAGATGTTTGTGCCTGGGAGCCCCACAGGGTCCTGTTCAGTTTCATGGCTTCTCTTTGTAAAAGAAAGCAAGGAGCAGGGGGAAGGGAAGAGAGGAAAGCAAGATAGAAAAAGAAATGGCGATAAGAAGGAGTGAAACATTAAAAAGGGGCCCTGTTACCTCACCACCAACCAAGCAGAAGAAGTCATGTACCCTGCAGCCTTCACCCCAAATCTTGCTTATAAAAACCTCCCCTCAAACCATCGGGAAATTTGGGGGTTTTGAGCATTATGCACTTGTTCTCCTTTCTTGGTCCTCATGATAAACCTTATTCTGCTCCAAACTCTGATGTTTTGGTTTATTTGGCCTCACTGTGTATTGGATGGGATTCCCAGGTGGCTCAGGGGTAAACAATCCACCTGCCAAGAAGAAGACACAGGTTTGATCCTTGGGTCAGGAAGATCCACTAGCAGAGGAAATGTCAACTCCAGAATTCTTGTCTGGAAAATTCCGTGGACAGAGGAGCTTGGCAGGCTGTAGTCCATAGAGTTTCAAAGAGTCAGGCATGACTGAGCAACTGGGCACACACAAGCACATGTATCAGACACATTAACTTATATTCAGTAACAAAGATAGTAAGGATATGCTTTAAAAGCATTGGATTAATTATAAGTTATTATTCTACCAAGATATACAAATGTTACATTTCTCAATATATAATGAAAAAAAGAAACTCTGAAGAATACACTTCGCAGTTTATTTTGATCTTTGTTTTACATAGACTTAAATTATAAAGTAAAACTCAGGACTTCCCTGTCATTTCAGTGGTTAAGACTCCAAATTTCCACTGCAGAGGGCACAGGTTCAATCCCTGATTGGGGTGGTATGATTCCACATACTAAAAAAATAAAAAGATTATAAAGTATAACTAAACAGATCAGATGACCTTCAAAGAAACGATCACAACCTTTGGTAAACATGTTTTAAGAATTCACCATCTAAAATGATGCAAGAATATTCTTGATAAAATATCATTTACATTTCAAATCTATTAAAATTATTTATTTTTCTGAAAGTAATATGTTGAATTATTTTGAAATTCTCTCATCCATATATATAATGATAATAATAAATCAATTCCAAAAACACATTATGTTTTCCCCTGTGGATTAGCATTGGTAAGTTAAACTTGGCTCGGGAATGAAATGGGAAATATTAGATTTCAGACAGAGGAAGTTTTCTGCCTACACAGAGTGGATAAACACACATTACATTATTTACATATATTGTGTTTCTTCTCTCTCCCATTTGGGAAAACAAAGTCTATAAACTGTCTTTACTCTGTTACCATGGAGTCTTTGTTCAGTGAACCTTACAGAGCATCAGGTGTTTTTCTCCTTGGGTCCTTAGACTGAAACTTAATTGCGCCATGTCACATCTGTTCATATTAATCACACTGCATTATTTTCTTTACAATGTGTTCTTCAAGATGGTAAGATTGTTGTAACTAAATGTGATGGATCAAAAAGGTCTATCAGACATTACAGAAAATTTCAGAATCTCAGGCCTATAGGCCCTGGGAGCTGTGTCTGAATAATTTGGAATGGAGTGAAATTTAGGAGGACAGTGTAGTTCACCAGTTTAAGAATTTTTGACAGTGATTCTTGACAAACTACTTTCTGGTGATGAAGAAGGAGCATGAATAATTTGCTAGGTCAGAGTTAAGGTTAGGGAGTCACTGTCCTGCTGGAAATCAGATAAATTTGGGAAGGAATACAAGTGGAAAGGAATTTTCAGTTGGAAGACTCAGCTTTGAATTCCTGCTCCTTTGGTTACAGTTATACGACCTTAGAGAAATAACTTTAATTCTTTGAACCACAGTTCCTTGTCTGTATCATCTATCACACAGATCATTGTGAGAAGGATGAGGAAAGAATATACCTAACAGGTTATAAACTACAAAGTATTAATAACAATACCCCACATCTTTGTTGACGGCCTGCACTGAATAGAAATCAAATTACTTGAAAGCACACAGAGAGAATAATGGTTAAAATAATTAGCTTTCTCTTTTTTTGCAATTAAAATTTTATTTATTTATTTTTGGCTCTACTAGGTCTTCGTTGCTGCATTTGGGCTTTCTCTAGCTGTGGTGCATGAGTTTCTCACTGTAGTGCCTTCTCTTATTGCAGAGCATGGGCTGGGGTCATAGGCTTCAATAGTTGTGGTGCATAGGTTCAGTAATTGCAGTTTCTGGGCTCAGTAGTTGTGGCTCACAGGCTTAGTTGCTCTGTGGCATGTGGGATCTTTTTGGACCAAGGATCAAACTAGTGTTCCTTGTATTGGCAGGTGGATTTTTAACCACCAGACCACCAGGGAAGTCCTCCCCCATTATTAATATCTTTCCATTAGTATGATGCATGTGTTACAACTAATGAAACAGTATTGATATATTACTATTTAAAAAGTCTATACTGTGCTCTGCTTAGTCACTCAGTCATGTCCGACTCTTTGTGACCCCAAGGACTGTAGCCTGCTAGGCTCCTCTGTCAATGGGGATTCTCCAGGCAAGAATCCTGGAGTGGGTTGCCATGCCCTCCTCCAGAGGATGTTCCCAACACAGAGATTGAACCCAGGCCTCCTGCATTGCAGGCAGATTCTTTACTAGCTAAAAGTCTATATATACATGTAAAATCTTCATTCAAAGTTTCTTTGTTTTTATCAAATATCCCTCTATTGTTCCAGGGTCTCACTCAGGGTACCACATTCCATTTAGTTGTCAGATTTAATTAAGCTCTTCTTGGCTTGGCATTTTCTCAGATTTGTTTCTGATGACCCTGACAGTTTTAAAGAGTACTGTTTAGGTATTTTGTAGAATGTTCCTCAATTATGGCCTCTCTCATGTTTTACTCACTATTAGACAGATATGTAGTTTTTGAGAGGAAGACCACAGAGTTAAAGCGTTGTTTTCATAACAGCGTTTCAAGATTGCGTACCATCGACACGACAAACTATGGATGTTGACCTTGGTTACCCAGCTGAGTCAGTGTCTATCAGGTTTCGACACAGTGAAGTCACTCTTTTCTTTCTCTTTCTGTACTATAATTTTTGGAAGGATGTCGCTATGCACAGTCACACTTGAGTGGCAGTCATGTTCTCCCTCCTTGAGCGTAGAGGATCTATATGAATTATTTGGAATTCTGCCTGAGAGATTTGTCTTTTGTCCCCCACGTATTTATTTATTCAATCATTAATTTATATTATTATGGGGCCACAAACATTTATTTATTTTACATTGGATTATAATCCGTTATTTTATGTTGTTGTTCAAATTGCACCAGTTTTGACCATGAGGATCTCTTATCGTTGGCTTCTGTGTTCCTTTGACATACCCCCATTATTGCAGATTTTCGTTTCATTTTGAGCACTTCCTTACTTCCTGACACTACAAGAAATCCACTCCATGTTTTATATTGCCTGAGCCAGTCCTAGAATTAGCCATTTATCCAACTATCTCTTGTTACTTTTACTGGAGTATGGTCTTAGAAACCAGACCCAAGCACTGGTTGCACTCTTTACTTTTGAAGTGTCATTGCCTGCAGGCCTTCTCAGCTGATAGAGCAAGGAAATATCTGTGTGTGTATTGACCTGTAAATATACACATATCTATACATATTTGCCTGGAGAATCCCATGGACAGAGGAACCTGGTGGGCTAAAGTCCATGGAGTCACAAAGAGTTGGACATGACTGAGCAACTAAGCGTACACATGCACACACACACACACACACAAATATTTCTGTGTGCCACTATCTGTATCTATATTAAGCTTAAGCTAAACATGAGTTCATACTGGTATCTCCAACTTTATAATCTACTACCACATGGCCTCCTCTACTTGTTTATCCATAAAGTCTGACTCCTACAGTGAGACTACCTAGCTCCTACCACCTGCCATCTATTTACTTAAATTTTCAATTCCAACATACATGAATAGCAGTATTAAACTTGTCACCCTAAACCATTGTGGAGAAAAAAATATTACCAACTAAAGTACTTATGCACAGTTTTTTGGATTTTTTTGCCTTTAGTCTTAAAAATTCCACAAACTTCCAAAGTTATCAGGTTAGCACATTTTCCCCTAATCCTCTATACTTGTTTCTATAATTATTAAATATTTGTTTGTCACATTATTTCAGATCTGCATGTACATGGGATCAATATTTGAAGAATTTCAGTCAAAAATTGGGTGGCTTCTGTATAGTTTTTTGTTGTTGTTCAATTGCTAAGTCATTTCCAACTCTTTCCAACCCCATGGACTGCAGCACACCAGGCTTCCCTGTTCTTTACTGTCTCCCAGAGTTTTCTCAGATTTATGCTTATTGAGTCGGTGATGCTATCTAACCATCTTATGCTCTCCCACCCTCTTCTCCTTTTGCCTTCAATCGTTCCCAGCATCAGACAAAGTGGTTGTCTGAGGAGGCTTTATACATAACCAAGGAGAGAAGTGAAGCAAAAAACAAGGGAGAAAGGGAAAGATATACCCAACTCTGAATTCAGAGTTCCAGAGAATAGCAAGGAGAGATAAGAAGGCCTTCTTAAATGAAAAATGCAAAGTAGAGGAAAGCAAAAGAATAGAAATGACTAGAGATCACTTCAAGAAAACTGGAGATAGCAAGGTAACATAGTTCTAGGACTTGTCAAAAATAGAGATACTTCCCAGTTGAGGTTAGTCTGCTTGTTGAAACTGCTATATCACGAACAGAAAAATAGTAAGTCCTCAAGACATAAACATCAGCGTTTCATCGTCCCTTTATTCCATCTCAATCACAGTGATAAGCAATGTCCGGATATTACCTGTACTGTCCTGCCCTCTGCTTGAAGTGGGATTCTTTAATCTTCCAGGTGGTTTGGAGTCCCAGAAGTAAGTGGGACTGAATGGTAAATGACTTGCTGAGCACATACAGCAGCGTTTTCTACCAGCAGGATTGGGTTAATGTTAGAAGGAATTAAGGTGTTTCAACTCCTTTTATTACTTCCCTTAGGGAAAAAATTGAGGGCCCATGATTAGACCCACTCACAATCCTCACACCTCATTTGGGGCACTGAGGGCAAGTTTCTCCTTACCCCTTCACAGAAATACAAAAAAACAAGACTGATACCTAAACCAAGTAGCTATGAGCTGAGGATTTATACACCACAGGAAATTCTCTTTCCCAGCAGAGATAGCAGCGTATTTTTTGGGAAAGTATCTTGATACTTCTTTAAGTAAGAACAATAGACGAAAATCATGGCCCATCAATCTTACCTTTTCCCACGTGCAGGAAAAAAACCATTACAAGGTGGTGGTGGATATTTCAAATTTCCCAAATGAGATTTTTTTGAGGTCCTCCTACAAGGCATTCATCTCTCTGCACCAATAAAATCACTCCTACACACACACACAAATATCATAAAATATTTTCAGAATCAACTAAATAATCTTGTGAATGGACACATCCACACTTTGAGAAGTTTCTGAGTTTTAAATCCCACATTTACAGAGTCCTGTGGAACAACACAAAAGGATGGTTTGGAACTCAGCCTAGTCTAAGTGATCCTGGGAACACTCTCTTAGAATGCTAGTAATGCTCTCACCTTTCTCAGAACAGTCCCTTAAGTACTATATTTTGAAGTGACTCAAGTTGTTCTATGAGAAAGTCGTTTTCTAGGCAATTTCCTATGGAAGTGGCAATTTTCTTTCAACTACAGAGGTGATCCTGTTAAAGCCTCAATATAGGTCATCCTTAGGAAAATTATCTATTGAGATGGTGAAGGAAATGTTTCTCCATAGCTACCCTGTCACGATTGTTACCATGGTGATCATTAGATATATTTGTTCAAAGATTGACCATTTTAGTGCCTTTCTCTGACTATTTCCACATTTCTGTTATATACATTACTTTTTAAGGTGACCGGGAATTTTAACTAATATGTCTGTGTCCCCTATTATGCCCCTAGCACAACAATAGTTTCAACAATAGGATTTTTATCTATTAGTTTTACCAGTTACATATTGTATAAATGAAATAAATTACAGCATATAACATAATTATCAATCTGATTCAACAATACGATTTATCTCTATTAGTGTTGCCAAATATATATGCTGCTGCTGCTACTGCTACAGCTATTTAGTTGCGAAGTTGTGTCTGACTCTTTTATGAGCCCCCCTGTAACCCACCAGGCTCCACTGTCCAGTTTTCCAGGCAAGAACCCTGGAGTGGGTTGCCATTTCGCTCTCTAGGAGATCTTCCTGACCCAGGACCGAACACACATCTCCTGCATTGCAAGTGGATTCTTTACTGCTCAGCCACTGGGGAAGCCCAAGGTATATATATGATATATATTAAATAATTTACAATATATAATTATTTATCTATCAATCTGTTTATCATCACTCTCTGCAGGCAGCCTCCATTCTTTTCTAATATACATGAGTAGAAATTATGTGTTCTTAGACACCCTTAGTCAAATTTTCCCTTTATAAGTCTGAAACAACCTGACACATTGTATTTTTCCTCACTTAAAAGGAAATACAGAAAAAAGTGACTTTGCTACTTTTTTCTCAAATAAATTGCATGAAGATTGATGTGTGCATTACTCAGTAGTTGTAATAATGACAGGTCTAGCCAGAAAGCAAGGTGAGTAGATGGATTAGGTAGAACATAAACAAAATACAGTACAAAGATACTATTTGTATTATTGAGAATAAGATTGCTTTGAAATTCATACTGTGAAAATAGATTTCCCTATATATATGCTTTGTTATTAATTATGAAATGTTATTTTATGTTTTTCCTATTTGGGTAAGTACCAGTAATATAATGTTTCATACTTTAGAGATTAAATATAAGCCTTGATTAAAGAGATGGTATAATCTAGAAGACAGGCTCTGCAACCTGACTATATTGTTGTTCAGTTCCCTTGTTGGAAACAGGGCAAAACCCAGTTCTACATCACGGAATTATGGTGAGCATATCAAATTAATTAGTGCATAGAATAAAACAGGCAAAAAATAAGCATTCAATAAATGTTAATTATCCAATATTTTGGTCTTATAATGCCACACCTTTAAAAAAAAAAAATTTTAGCACTTCCCTGGTGGTCCAGTGATTAAGACTTTGATCCCTGGTTGGGGAATTAAGATCCCATATGTTGAGAGAGGAGAAATAAATAAACCCTTTGCTTCACTGAACCTTTAAAAGCAAGATAATCCAGAAAATTTTAATTATATTGGAATACAGCTGATTTGCAATGTTATGTTAGTTTCAGGTATACAGCAAAGTGATTCAGTTATGCATATACATATATTTATTCTTTTTAAGATTCATTTCTTGTACAAGTCATCACAGAATATTGGGTAGAGTTCCCTGTGCTATGCAGTAGGTCCCCATCTGTTATCTATCTTATATATTTTAGTGTGTGTGTGTTCATCCCAAGTTCCTGATTTATCCCTCCTGCCACATTTCCCTGTTGGTAACCATAAGTTTGTTTTCAATATCTATAATTCTACTCCTGTTTTGCAAATAAGTTCTTTTGCTTCTTTTAAAAAATATAGATTTCACATATGAGTGATATCATATATTTGTTTTTCTCTATATGACTTATTTCACTTAGTATAATAATCTCCAGATCCATCCCTGTTGCTGCAAACAGCATTATTTTATTCTTTTTTATGGCTAAGTAATATTCCATTGCATATGTGTGTGTGTGTGTATATATATATATATATATATATATATATAATGATTTCTTTATCCATTCTTCTGTTGATGGACACGTCTTGGCTATTGTAAATAGTATTACAATGAACCTTGGGGGTACATATATCCTTTTGAATTACGGTTTTCTCAAGAGTAGGATTGATGGATCATATGGTAGTTCTATTTTAAGTTTTTTAGGGAACATCCTTACTGTTCTCCATAGTGATTGTACCAACTTACATTACAACCAACAGTGTAGGAGGTTTCCCTTTTCTCCACATCTTCTCCAGCATTTATTGTTTGTAGACTTTTTCGAAGATGGCCATTCTGACCATTGTCAGGTGATACCTCACTGTAGTTTTGATTTGCAGTTCTCTGATAATTAGTGATGCTGAGCATCTTTTCATGTGCTTTTTTTCCCCATCTGTATGTCTTCTTTGGAGAACTATTTACATTTTATGCTTATTTTTTTATGGGATTGCTCGAGTTTATTTTTTTTTAATATAGAGCTGCGTGAGCTCTTTGTTTATTTTGGAGATTAATTCTTTGTCAGTTGCATCATTTACAAATATTTTCTCTCATTCTGTGGGTTTCCTAACTGTGCAGATGCTTTTAACTTTAATTAGGTCCCATTTGTTTATTTTTGCTTTTGTTTCCTTTATTCTAGGAGATGCATCAAAAAAGATATTGCTGCATTTTATGTCAAAGAGTGTTCTGCCTATGTTTTCCCTCTAGTAAGAATTTTATAGTGTCTGGAACAAACTGTTTTAATTTATGTGAATCATTAAATACTTGTAAACAAATAGATGCTACTAAATTTACCAGTTTCTCAATCATCTGGATTGTTATGTTATAGCTTACTACAGAACTTGGAAGAAATTGAAAAATAAGACTAATTTTCTTAGAAGTTATAGATCAAATATCTGTCACCTCATGGAACAATAATCCTTAATCTATATTATCATCTGGATAAAGCTGGACCTTGTTCTCACTGTGAAATCAACCTGAATATGGTGTGTAATTGGAAAACAAACATACAAATGAAAAACATAATACAACTTTCCTAAAAATTTAGAAAACAATTTACCAATGTATTCCCCCAAAAGCCACCAAAGAGAAGTTTCAGTCATAATATAAAACAAAATTCTTTGAGTCCTCTTTTTCACCTATCTTCTTAGAATCCTGCCCCACATAGTAGAGCAAATCACCCTAAACTCTCATCCTGAGTGCTTCAAATATCTCCTAAAGTCATCCTGGGTTGATCTTTATCTTGCTTGCTGTCCGTCCATTTCTTTGTTTTTTTCTTTTTTTTCCATAATTTTCTTTGGCAACTCTTTGTCATCTCCAATTTAAAGCAATCCAACTGGCTCAACTGGCTTGAACTCCATTCAGTTTTTTTCTGGTACTCTGACTGCGTAGGTCCCAGGAAATTAAGAGGCAAAAGAGAAATCTTTTTAGTGGGCAGAGAAGGAAAGAGGATATGAAAATATCTTACTATTTTTTTCTGCAGCAAATTGAGTTGTTAAACAGGGGAAAAATCAGAATAGATGATAGTTAATATAGACGTGTGTGTGTGCGTGCTCAGTCACTTCAGTCATGTTTGACTCTTTGTGACCCTATGAATTGTACTCTGCCAGGCTCCTCTGTCCATGGGGTTCTCCAGGCAAGAATACTGGAGTGGGTTGCCATGCCTTCCTCCAGGGAATCTTTCTGACCCAGGGATTGAACCCACATCTCCTGTTGTCTCTTGCATTGTAGGTGGATTCTTTATCCAACTGAGCCACCTGAGAAGCCCAATATAAACATATACATATACAAACCTGTATTATTTATCATTCAGTTATTATTCAATTATGTTTATTATTCAACTGGTAAAATAAATATAAAAAATAACTAATTACAAAATCATGACTTCTTTAGACATATGACAGGCTTACTAACACTTAGGCCTACTTTAAAAAATAAAATGAAGAGCAATTGATCCTAGTCAAAAAGTAATGCTATTTTATATCTTAAAATAGTTCCATAAGTATAAGCATGTGTTTTGACTAGTGTCCTTTATTTCCAAAAGTTGACAAAAATAATACTAAAATTCTGCTTTATCAGAATATTTAGTTGAGCTACCCTTTTGAATTGTTAAGCCATTTTTTTAATCTCTGATCATTTTTTCCCTAATTTTGTTTAAACAAAAGAACTTAATGCCTTATCAGTCAGATGATCTTTTAAATTCAATAAGAAAGAATTTCTGCTAATTTGAAACATTCTATTGGAACATGAATGAGAAAGGGAGAGTCAGAATAGCAGTACTGACTAGTACCCAGTTCAGTAAATCTTACTTACTTTTCAGCCGAGAGGAGCTACCCCACATCCGAGGACAGGGGCGGTGGCCGAGAGTCTACCCCACATCTGAGGTCAGGAGCAGAGGCCGAGAGGAGCTACTCCACGTCCTAGGTAAGGAGCAGCAGCTTCACACCTGGAGCAGCTGTGAAGAGATACCCCATGTCCAAAGATAAGAAAAACCCAAGTAAGACGGTAGGTACTAGGAGAGGGCATCAGAGGGCAGACAGACTGAAACCACAATCACAGACAGCTAGCCAGTCTGATCACATGGACCACAGCCTTGTCTAACTCAATGAAACTAAGCCATGCCATGTGGGGCCACCCAAGATGGATGGGTCATGGTGGAGAGGTCTGACAGAATGTGGTCCACTGGAGAAGGGAATGGCAAACCACTTCAGTATGCTTGCCTTGAGAACCCCATGAACAGCATGAAAAGGCAAAAAGATACGACACTGAAAGACAAAATCCCCGGGTTGGTAGGTGCCCAATATGCTACTGGAGATCAGTGGAGAAATAACTCCAGAAAGAATGAAGGGATGGAGCCAGAGCAAAAACAACACCCAGTTGTGGATGGGACTGGTGATAGAAGCAAGGTTAGATGCTGTAAAGAACAGTATTACATAGGAACTTGGAATGTTAGATCCATGAATCAAGGCAAATTGGAAGTGGTCAAACAGGAGATGGCAAGAGTGAACATCAACATTCTAGGAATCAGTGAACTAAGATGGACTGGAAAGGGTGAACTTAATTCAGATGACCATCATATCTACTACTGTAGAAGGAATGGAGTAGCCATCATAGTCAAGAAAAGAGTCCGAAATGCAGTACTCGGATGCAATCTCAAAAATGACAGAATGATCTCTGTTCGTTTCCAAGGCAAACCATTCAATATCACGGTAATTCAAGTCTATGCCGTGATGCGTAATGCTGAAGAAGCTGAAGTTGAACAGTTCTATGAAGACCTACAAGACCTTCTAGAACTAACACCCAAAAAAGATGTCCTTTTCTTTATAGGAGACTGGAATACAAAAGTGGGAAACCAAGAAACACCTGGAGTAACAGGCAAATTTGGCCTTGGAGTACAGAATGAAGCAGGACAAAGGCTAATAGAGTTCACCAAGAGAATGCCCTGGCCATAGCAAACACCCTCTTCCAACAACAGAAGTGAAGACTCTACACATGGGCATCACCAGATGGCCAACACCGAAATTAGATTGATTATATTCTTTGCAGCCAAAGATGGAGAAACTCTATACAGCCAGCAAAAACAAGACTAGGAGCTGACTGTGGCTCAGATCATGAACTCCTTATTGACAAATTCAGACTGAAATTGAAGAAAGTGGAGAAAACCACTAGACCATTCAGGTTTGACCTAAATCAAAATCCTTATGACTTTACAATAGAAGTGAGAAATAGATTTAAGAGACTAGATCTAATAGACAGAGTGCCGGATGAACCATGGACAGAAGTTCCTGACATTGTACAGGAGACAGGGATCAAGACCATCCCCAAGAAAAAAAATGCAAAAAAGCAAAATGGTTGTCTGAGGAGGCCTTACAAATAGCTGTGAAAAGAAGGGGAGTGAAAAGCAAAGAAGAAAAGGAAAGATATACCCATTTGAATGCAGAGTTCCAGAGAGTAACAAGGAGAGATAAGAAAGCCTTCTTCAGTGATCAATGCAAAGAAATAGAGGAAAACAATAGAGTGGGAAAGACTAGAGATCACTTCAAGAAAATTAGAGATACCAAGAGAATATTTCATGCAAAGATGGGCTCAGTAAAGGACAGAAATGGTAGGGACCTAACAGAAGCAGAAGATATTAAGAAGATGTGGCAAGAATACACAGAAGAACTGTATAAAAAAATCTTCACAAAAAAAAAAAAAACAAAAAAAACAAAAAACTTCACGACCCAGATAATCATGATGGTGTGATCACTCACACTCACCTAGAGCCAGACATCCTGGAATGTGAAGTCAAGTGAGTCTTAGGAAGCATTACTATGAAAAAAGCTAGTGGAGGTGATGGAATTCCAGTTTAGCTATTTCAAATCCTTAAAGATGATGCTGTGAAAGTGCTGCACTCTATATGTCAGCAAATTTGGAAAACTCATCAGTGGCCACAGGACTGGAGAAGGTCAGTTTTCATTCCAATCCCAAAGAAAGGCAATCCCAAAGAATGCTCAAACTATCACACAATTGCACTCATCTCACATGCTAGTAAAGTGATGTTCAAAATTCTCCAAGCCAGGCTTCAGTAATACGTGAACTGTGAACTTCCAGATGTTCAACCTGGTTTTAGAAAACGCAGACTGGTTCTCATTAGGAAAAGGAGTACGTCGAGGCTGTATATTGTCACCCTGCTTATTTAACTTATATGCAGAGTACATCATGCAAAATGCTGGGCTGGATGAAGCACAAGCTGCAATCAAGATTGCTGGGAGAAAAATCAATAACCTCAGATATGCAGATGACAGCACCCTTATGGCAGAAAGTGAAGAAGAAATAAAGAGCCTCTTGATGAAAGTGAAAGAGGAGAGTGAAAAAGTTGGCTTATAGCTCAACATTCAGAAATACTAAGATGATGACATCTGGTCCCAGCACTTCATGGCAAATAGATGGGGAAACAGTGGAAATAGAGGCTATTTTGGGGGGGTCAAAAGTTACTGCAGATGATGGTTGCAGCCATGAAATTAAAAGACGCTTACTCCTTGGAAGGAAAGTTATGACCAACCTAGACAGCATATTAAAAAGCAGAGACATTGCTTTGTCAACAAAGGTCCATCTAGTCAAGTCTATGGTTTTTCCAGTAGTCATGTATGGATGTGAGAGTTGGACTATAAAGAAAGCTGAGCACCGAAGAACTGATGCTTTTGAACTGTGGTGTTGGAGAAGACTCTTAAGAGTCCCTTGGACTGTAAGGAGATCCAATCAGTCCATCATAAAGGAGATCAGTCCTGGGTGTTCATTGGAAGGACTGATGTTGAAGCTGAAACTCCAATGCAGTGGCCACCTGATTCGAAGAACTAACTCATTTGAAAACACCCTGATGCTGGGAAAGATTGAGGGCAAGAGGAAAGGGGATGACAGAGGATCAGATGACTGGATGGCATCACCGACTCAATGGACATGGGTTTGGGTAGACTCTGGGTGTTGGTGATTGACAGGGGGGCCTGGCAAGCTGCGATTCATGGGGTCGCAAATAGTTGGACATGACTGAGTGACTGAATTGAACTGAACTGACTCAGCTTATTGCTGATAAGTCATTTCATCATGAGAAAGTAGAATCAGGAGTTGATAATTTGATATAACGTTATTACCAAGTGATAAAACATTTGATTGCTTTATACTATAGCCTAAACACACCTCAAAATAAAATTTGAGATTAGTAATAAGTTTTGGGGCTTCCCAGATGGCACAGCAGCGAAGAATCTGCCTGCCAATGCAGGAGATGCAAGAGACTTCAGTTCTATCCCTGGGGTGGGAAGATCCCCTAGAGGAGGAAATGGCAACCTACTCCAGTATTCTTGCCTGTGAAATCCCATGGACAGAGGATCCTGGCAGGCTACAATCCACGGGGCCACAAAGAGTCGGCCATGACTGATGACTGAGGGACTGAGAATGCAGGAATAAGTTTTGAGGTATTATGTTATAGACTGTGTGATCATTTGAAAAATGTTTGAGGTTTAAAATGAAGATGAATCAATAGGTAAAAATATTCTTCATGTAAAAAAGCTAGGAATTTCATCCTAGGAATGAGAATGACACTTCTTTTGATTCATGTTTACAAGCAACTTATTGAGTAAAATATAGGTTTCTCTGAACATTCCTTTGAATATTTACAAGAAAGTAATGAGCTATGTTGTTACTCTCTACCAAAAGGAAACATTTTTCTGAAATACACTTAACTTCTAAAATAAAAATGATTACAACCAATAGCAAGAGTTTCTGAGCCTCAGTTTAGTGTCTGACTCTTTGTCATAAAATCACACTTTTATATAAACCTTACCAGCTTGGCAACAAATTATTTGTCTTGACTTTTTGCCTTAGACAACAGTTTAAGGTATATCTAAGGTGTAGACCTTTGGGAAAGAAAAACAAATCATTCAGTTCTTCCATGTATAACTTTTTGTCTCCATCACAAATGCATATTAACAGTTTTTCAGTGAGTACAAGTAGTGTTTTATGTTTGTGAGAAAATTAGCCGAGAAGACAAAACAAAACTATTGCTGTGTGAGAGGATGAGTTCTCATTTAAGTACTATTGTAAAATCTGAGCTATTTAGAGAAAATTCTGTCACCCTTAGCCAAGCTGTCAGATAATGCTTGAAGACTTATTCCACAGGGCCATTCTTTATTTCTGTTAGTCATGTTTAGTAACTTCTGAAGACATGTGCAGATTATAAAGTTGTGTCATAAACTAGTCATTACCACAGGAATGACAGTACACAGTATACAAATCAATAGTGATTTTTTTTATGTCTTTCTTTTATTGGCTGCTTTTTACAGCCATATGAAATTATTCTTCTGTGATATTTAAAGCAAAGGGAAGCAAAGAGTTCAACATAAGATAGAGAGAGGCAATTGCAGGTCCTCAACTGCCTAGCCTAATTATGAGTTTTGTTTCTGCAGAAAACCAAACAGCAAACAGTAAGAAATGGGCAGAATTTTGGTTGTCATTTGTTGTTTACCCACAGTTCCCCTGAGTTGTCTGCTGTGAAATGTGAAGAAGCTAATTGCAGGGTATTTTCTTCACCAGTATTCTAACCCTTTAAGTCTAGTATTACTGAAAAAGAAATCTCTAGCCCTAACAAATTTGCCTTGAGACAGCTCTGTCTTGATATCAGAAAGTAAGACCAGCTTTTTGGTAGGCATGGGTTAATTAGCAAGCAAAAGAAAGAAAAACATATAAAATCTGCCTTTTCTTCCCCCACTGGTTTCAGATCACTGACTATTGGACAAGGTAGAGGCATTAGCAAAGATTTTATGAACTATTATGACATATTTTCCCAACCTGTCAGGCTAAGAAAAATAATGAAACATTGATAGAATAAATTAGTTATGTGACATTAGGTAGAACAGTGTAAGTTTACATTTACTGATTAAACTTGAGGGAATACATTTTCTGTTACCTTATGCTTTTTTCTTTTATTTTTCTTCTTTTATTTTAATACTTAAACCCAGTGAATTCATTTTTTTTTAACTGCCTCTCTGGGATTCTTAATTCTTCAGTTAGTAATTGGATAATATTGTACCTTATATGTCTTAAAATCACTTTTTTCTACCCACATGCCATGGCTTGTAGCTAGTACTTGAATGCAAGTACTTACAGTAATATGTTATTCTTTTCCTTATGTCTACTGCAAGCAATTGAAGTGATGATGGGTATTGATAACCATTGTGTTACTCAATGTCTTGACAGTTGAAGTTAGGTCTAAACATGTTTCAGATGAAACCACACAGGAAGCCAATGTGAAACCTATTACATATATTAAAGATATTGAGATTTTAGATTCTATCACTGTCTTTATTATCTGTAAAATGCAAAAATGTTGTTTATAACTTTATTCATACCACTCCCACACCCTTCTTGCTATCATTTTTTGGATTAAAAAAAAATTGAAGAAGCAAAACTCAGTGACAACATTTCATATTTTACTGCTAATTAAAATCTTCAGGACACATGATTTTCTTTTTACAAGTAAATATTTTACCATAGATGTCTTCTTAGAGATAATTTGTTTGAATATGCAAATCTATGAATAGTACTGAGTTAAAGAAGTCTAGCTAAAGTTGACTGACAGGTAGGAAACCTCACAGGACTGCACTACCTTGGAGAATTTATTATAGTGTGACACCGGGCCTGACACAGTTTCAGGCTTTTAAAATTGAAATAATTTTTTTTCAATGTGCTACAGTTGAAAAACCAAAAACTTTTTCGAAGTAGATCAAGCAAAAATGTGATATATCTGCAGGCTACAGTGATATTTCAAGGAAAGAAGTTCAGAATGAAGAACCAAAGCTCAAGGACAAAAAGTCAAGTAATTTCTAGTTCTCCCTCTTCCTTACTTCCCCTTATGTATTTTTCTACTTTCCTTTTATAGATTGACCCTCTATGTTTATCTTCTTTACTTTTGCTTATATTATTGAAGTCAATATATCAATTTACAAAGAGAAATATAACACCCAAATGGCAGTGAATATTTCCTCAATAGGCAAACTTCAAGGTAAACCTAATAAACAATTTGTTGAGCATGGAATCAGATAAGGTGAACTAGGTATGTCTATGTAACGTTCTCAGAGCAGCCGCTTCTTTGAATTTGTAACCCGTCTCAGAGCCCTTGTTGGAATGATGGGCTTGGGTGGTGATGTTTGTACGGTGTGATTCCATGATGACTAGACAATCTATGTATAGATGACTAGACAATCTAATCATTGAGTCTTGGTGTTTAGAATTTGAAGCAAGGGACACAGACATGAAATAGTTTGAAATTTGTGTATATTGTTCATTGAAAAAGCCATGACCAGGGATGAAATCAGTGGGAAAAAAATGGGAGTCCTGTACAGAGTGTTCCTTCTTTTAAAAATAATCTTTTGCCATTTGGCCAGAAACTAGACAAGGTTTATATGTACTGTAAGAGAAGGGCTGTTATAAAGAAAAAGCACCATCATGGACATCGGATATAGGCAACATATTCAATACCAAAAGGTAAAATAGCTAATTTTTAAATAGTGTTTGAAAAGGTGGGTAATGAGTAGGAAAATAGCTTACTGAATTACAGCTTTGTGCTAGGAAGTAAGCTAGTTGTTTCTGTGTCATCTCACTTGCTCCCCACAACTTGCTCCCCTAATTTACTCCTGTAAATTAGGCATTCTAGCCTTCCTTGGAGATTAGGAAACTCATGTTCACTTGTTAGTGCCACAAAGTTCATGAACAGCAATTTGCTGAAATATAAACCCAGATCTATCAACCCCCAGAGACTATCTTCTGTCTCTGTCAGTTTCTTCCTGATACAAGGGGGAATTCTATTTAAAATATCACAGTGGAGATTAGGTTTATATACAGATTATCTGCTCATCATGGAATCATGGAACTTCACAGTACAAGCATGACCACCTAAACACATTACTTCAGCAAGGGCTCTGAGAGAGGTACAAATTCTAAGTGGCTGCTGCTGGAAAGTTATCCAAACATTAAGTCCTAAAGATTTAGCTTCTCCCACATGCTGGGGGTAGTGACTTTATGGATACAAAAGTGGAGTTCTTAGTTCCTTATTTTAGTGACTGTTTTCCTCTTCTGATTATGTGAGTCAAGATTGGTAACTTCAGTTATGTTGGATGCAGTAAAATGGGACTCAAAATCCTTGTCATTTTGTTTGGCAAACACTGAATTAAATAGCAAAACAAACAATTAAGGGTCACATCCATAGAATAAACAAAGTGAGTTAGACATAAAATTTTATGAATGCCCTTTTGTCATTCTAAGAAAATAGTAAATGTCTTTAAGATTAACACTACTTTATCTGAGTAATCTCAACTATGTGTATTTGGCACAAATTCTGAAGGCATTATGGGTTTCTGTCTGGCATTTTGGAAACATACATCAAATGAACTATAAAAGAATACTATGATCTCTCGTGAATCTTGGAACATTACTGTTTTATTTCTGAGACGTGAGAGTCAATCATGAAGAACTTTGTGTGGGTGCTTAGAGTTCAAAAGTTGGTGTGTAACTGATTGGCATAATACGTTGTTGGCATGAAGATAGTTTTTCTGAATAAAAATGTAAAAGTGTTTTCACTGAGAGAAATGACATCAGGGTGAAATGATTACATTTCTCCTGATATTTTTACCTACTGTCAGATATGTAGTGTAGGGCTTTTACTGGAAAAGGAAAAAAGTTGACATTGTTATTACTTTTTGAGAAAGGATTTCAAAATTGTTTAGAAAACTGGCCTTACTTTAAAGGGTATGCTTAAACTAGTTCTTGCATCTTGTCTGAAGAATCAGCAACCCAGTTTGTTTTCATAGTTCTTCCACTCACCTGTTTTTTTTGTTTTTTTTTTTTTTCTGGAAATAGGGCTGGGTGCCTGGACTGACTTACCAATAAAAATAACTAAATATTTCTCATAAAATATATTTAATAAAACTTTCTTAAATGTATCAGTGAACTGGTAATAATGTAAGAAAATTTCAGGTCAATTATCTAAGTTAAGTCAAGAGCTCAGAAAGGTAAATTGAGAAATGGAAGTGGCTAATGTTTCTAGCCATGTTTCTCCGTGGCCCCAAAGGATACTACAACAGGAACCAGAGCCCAAGACTTGTTCAAGATAAGGAGTCTAATAGAAAAACACGCCTCCCCCATAAAACCATGATGTCAAATGGATGGTGAGCCAGGATTTAATCTTCCTCCAAACTTCACACCCCAGAATGTAACAAGGAAAATCAACTTTCTTGAACATAAATGCTGTGCTGAGAAGAATAAAATGCTGTAACTGAGAATTTGAACCACAGTCTGATAGGTAGACTCAACAATATGTACCACAGGTCCAGTATAGTAAGAAAGAAAAATAAAGGATATGTGGATTGGAAAAAAGAAGCAAAGATGTCATTATTTGTGGATTTTATAAATAGACATAGATAGAACAATAAAAAATTTAAAGACAAACAGAAGAAGACATTTTAATAAGGTTTGTGGCTATAAAACTAACATGCATATGCAATTCTATATGATTTGATAGTTTTATTTGTAATGGCAAAAATAATGGAAATAACCCACACACTGAGAAATAGTTAGGACAAAATAATGTGGCATAGAGAAAAAAACAAATAGTATACAGTGACAAAAAATTATTGGCAGCAACGTAGTTCCTTGGGTTGATCTTGTTTGATTTATATGTTACACTTACACAAATATGTGTATGAGAAAATTGGAGCAATTTTTGATTTTTTAAAATAACTATAGGTTACATTGTTTAAGAGAATTCATTTTTAACATGTGGTGACTGAATTACATTGATCTTTTACAATGGTGATTTTTTTAAAATTTACTTTTGACTATGCTGGGTCTTCATTGCTTTGCTCAGGCCTCCAGCTTTCTCTGGTTGTGGCGAGTTGGGGGGCTACTCTTCATTGTGGTGTGTGAGCTTCTCTTTGAGGTGGCTTCTCTTGTGAGACACAGGTGCTAGACACAGTAGTTGTGGCATGCAGGCTCAGTAGTTGAGGCTCCGGTTCAGTTCAGTTCAGTTCTAGAATGCAAGTTCAGTAGTTGTGACACATGGGCTCAGCTGCTCTTTCGTACATGGGATCTTCCTGGACCAGGGATTGAATCCATGTACCCTGCAGTGGCAGATGGATTCTTATCCACTGTGCTACCAAGGAAGTCCAATTTTTGATTTTTTGAGGAACGTCCATACTGCTTTCTATAGTGGATGAACCAATTTATACATTGCCATCAACAGTGCATGAAGGTTCCCTTTTCTCCACATATTTACCAATACTTTTTATCTCTTGTCATTTTGATGACTGCCATTTTAAGAGATGTGAGATAATATCTCACTGTGGTTCTGACTTGTATTTACATAGTGACTAGTGATGTTGATCAGCTTTTCATGTATCTATTGGCCACTTGTATGTCTTCTTTGGAATAATATCTAATTAGTTCCTTTGCTCAGTTTTTAATTGGATGGTTTGCTATTGAGTTGTATGAATTTTTTTTAATGTATTTTGGATATTAGCCCCTTATTAGATAGAATTTGTAAATGTTTATTCCCATTTGGTAGGCCAACTTTTCACTTTCTTGTTTCTTTTGTTGTGCTTTTTAGTTTTATTTGCTCCCACTTATTTATTTTTGCTTTTGGTGTTATACACAAAAAAAACAATTTGCCACAATTTTGTCAAGAAGCTTTTCACCTATATTTTTTATAAGAGTTTTATGGTTTCAGTTTTAATGTTTAAGTCCTGGACTTTTCAGTTAGTTTTTGTGAGTGGTATAAGACAGACGTCAGTGCTATTCTTTTGCATGTATTTATACATTTCCTAACAGTATTTATTGAAGAGCTCTCTTGTTAAACATGAGTTGACTGTATTGGGAGGACTTATTTCTGGGCTCTAGATTCTCTTCCATTGGTCTATACTGTTTATTTTTATGTCAGTACCATATTGTTTTGCTTTCTATAGTTTTATAATATGATTTTGAAATCAGGAGTCTGATACCTCCACCTTTGTTCCTCTTTCTTAGGATTGCTTTGGCTATTTGGGGTCTTTTATGGTTCCATACAATTTTTAGAACTGCTTTTTATATTTCTGTGAAAATGTATTAGAATTTTGATAGATACTGTATTGACTCTATAGATGACTTTGGAGAGTATAAACATTTTAACAATATTAATTCTTGACCCATAAACATGGGACATCTTTCCATTTGGTTGTGTGTTTTTCAGTTTCTTTCATTGAAGTCTTATTGTTTTAGTATATAGATCTTTCGCTTCCTTGGTTAAATTTATTCCTAAGTATTTTATTGCTTTTTGATGCTACTGTGAATAAGACTTTTTTTAAAATTTATTTTTTGGATATATTGCAGTTAGAGTATAGAAAAATAACTATTATAATTTCTGTATATTGATTTTGTATCCTACAACTTCACAAAATTTGTTTATTAGTTCTAACAGGTTTTTTTTTTTTTTTTTTTTTTTTGTGGAGTCTTCAGGATTTTCTGTATTTAAGATTATATTACCTGCAAACAAAGAGAATTTTACTTTGTTCATTTCCAAATAATAGACCTTCTATTTCTTTTTCTTGCCCAATTTCTCTGGTTAGGATTTCCAGTACTTTGTTGAATAGTAGTGGTGAGAGTAGACCCTGGAGCACAATTTTGCAGACCAGTGACAGAAGAGAAAGCCTGATCCAGGTCCCAAGGCAGCTGTGGGGCCCTGGCTATTGGCACGCTCTCCCATGTCTGCAGATACGTGCACTGCAGTGGATGTTAGTGACAAACATCAGGTTGGCAGTGTGCAAGTGCACAGCTGGGGGAGGTAACCCCAGGTGTGCATCTAGTGGTACGAGTCAGCTGCAGCGATCCAGTCTGTCATCCCGAGTAGAGCATCACTGCGGGGAGGTTTGCCACAGCTGTGCTGTCTGTTTTTTGTTTTTCTTTCTTTCAGAAGTAAAATCTTCATTTGTCTGCAACATGGGTCGCTATACACTGCAGTCCCTCTCACTGCATGACTACAATTGGTAACCTGTGATTTTCTTCCATGTCCCTAGCCGTCTCTGTAGTCTCTATATATGTCTCAGCTTTGCTGAATCTAGGTGAATTAAAATCAGAAAGGGAATTTCATGTGGTGCCCTAAAGGCTGAGGAAGTTTACTTTTCCTTTCCTGGCAAGAGGAACTCTTCCTATCTTGGAAGTTACCTCTTGGTGCTGAGTAATGGCGCAGACAAAATGAAGCTGTCTTCCTTTTCTTGATGTGCAGTGATTCTCAGGTTTTCTTCTTTGTTGTTTCACTGTGCTGCTAAAGTTGGACTCCAGAGCTCTTTTTGTTTGTGGATAGCTGGAGTCTTGCTCCACTCTATCAGGTCTGCCATTCTGACATTTGTCTTTGCCATCATCCAGATCATTTCCTCACTTCTCTTCTACATTCATTTATTCATCCATCCACTCAATAAATATTCTAGAAAGCTATATACCAGGCAGAATTATGGATACTAGAATTGTTCAGTTGCTAAGTCATGTGTGACCCTTGTGACCCACCAGACTGTAGCATGACCAGTTTCCCTGTCCTTCACTATCTCCCAGAGTTTGCTCAAAACCATGTCCATTGAGTCTGTGATGTCATCCAACCATCTCACCCTCTGTTGCCCCCTTCTCCTGCCCTCAGTTTTTTCCAGCATCAGGGTCTTTTCAAATGAGTTGGTTTTTCACATCAGGTGGCCAAAATACTGGAGCTTCAGCTTCAGCATAAGTCCTTCCAAAATTCTTTGGAAGGGTTGATTTCCTTTAGGATTGACTGGTTTGATCTCCTTTCTGTCCAAGGGATTCTCAAGAGTCTTCTCCAGCACCACAGTTTGAAAGCATAAATTCTTTGGTGCTCAGCCTTCTTTATGGTCCAACTCTCACATTTTTACATGACTACTGAAAAAAAGCTTAGCTTTGACTAGATGGATCTTTGTTGACAAAGCAATGCCTCTGTTTTTTAATATGCTGTCTAGGTTTGTCATAGCTTTTCTTCCAAAGATCAAGCGTCTTTTAGTTTTCTGTCTGCAGTCACCATCCACAATTTTTTTTGAGCCCAAGAAAATAAAATCTGCATTTCCACTTTTTCCCTTTCTATTTGCCATGAAGTGATGTGACCAGATGCCAAGATCTTAGTTTTATGAATATTGAGTTTTAGGCCAGCTTTTTCACTCTCCTCTTTCATCCTCATCAAGAGGCTCTTTGGTTTCTCTTTGCTTTCTGCCATTAGAGTGGTATCATCTGCATATCTGAGGTTGTTGATATTTCTCCTGGCAATCTTGATTTCAGCTTGTGCTTCATCCAACCTGGCATTTCACATGGTGTACTTTGCATAGTAGTTAAATGAGCAGGGTGACAATATATAGCTATGTTGTACTCCTTTCCCAATTTTGAACCAGTCCACAGTTTCATATCCAGTTCTAACTGTTGTTTCTTGACCTGCATACAGGTTTCTCAGGAGGCAGGTAAGAATTCTGGTATTCCCAAGTCTTGAAGAATTTTCTACAGTTTGTTGTGATCCACATAGTCAAAGGCTTCAGTGTAGACAATGAAGCAGAGTAGATGTTTTCCTGGAATTCCCTTGCTTTCTCTATGATCTAACAGATGTTAGCAATTTGATCTCTGGTTCCTGTGCCTTTTCTAAATCTAGTTTGTACATCTGGAGATTCATGGAATACTGAAGCCTAGCTTGAATGATTTGGAGCAATTACTTTTGCACCAACCTAATAGAAAAACAATAACTCAGATTTTAGGGAAAACCTCAAGTTACCAAATTCTATTAAATTGATTACTTACTGCAATTCAATATTATTTTAGTTCCTTTCTATCTTTAAAGTGTATTATCCTAATGAAAGGGTATGCAGCTACAAATATTAACTACTACAGAACACAAAGGCTTTTTTAAATCTCTATATGAAAGAAAACTGGCCTAGCAAATAATTTCAAAAATAATAAAGGGATGAACACAGGCAACTGAAGATTTTCAATTAAACTATTACAGCTTCACTTAGATAATGCAAGTGTTGCAAGCCAAGGTTAAAGAAAATCAATAAAACTACTATGGACAACTAACTGATGAACTGAACAGACTCTCCAAACACAGATGCTTAGAACCGGAGGGAATCATTCAAGATGATAGACAGCATCTTGTCTAATTATTTGTAAATATGTCTCCCTTACGTGTAACCTGTCTATCAGACTGAGCTATTGAGGACAGCAAACTTGTCTTACATATCTTATTGTTCACTGTTGTGAGCATAGCGTATAGCAAAGTACCTAGCACATGGCAGATAAATGTGTTTGAGTAAGAGATAGGCTGTGAGTAATTTTATAGAGATGATCAGTGACTCTGGGAAAAGAAACAGAATATGTCTGCTGAATTCTTTCCTTATTTTTTCTTTTTAAGCCTCAGCCTATGTGCAGGATGCATGCACTATTTTCTACTTTCTATCTGCCTCAGTAGGGGTGGCCTATTATTTTATAGTTATACACGTGGCTGGGTGGGTAAATGCTAATTTAGTGGTGAAACATCAGCAAAGACTGTTGTGCCACATACATCAGTCACATTTTTGAATTACACTTTTAATGAATTTGTTATTTTATCTCCAGCTGTTGGAGTCCTATGTTTGCCTCTCAATTCTAACCTTGGTTGGAAAAAAAAAGTGCCATTTATTTTATCTCCATGTACTACCAACTCTACAAGGGCATTCTGTTTTTAAAATGAAAGTAAAAATATGCATTAATAAAAGTCAGTGTAGCAGGACTTATAACAAAAAGCAAGTGCTGCCCCAGCACCATTGCTGTTCCAACCTTTGAGAGGCAACCATACTCAAATGTTTGCTTTTATTAATACTTGTCTTGATAGTTTTCTCATTAATTCTATACAATTCAACCATGTTTTTATTTAGCAACTTACCGACTTTAGAATTAATCTATAAAGAAAGCTGAGTGCCAAAAAACTGACGCTTTTGAACTGTGGTGTTGGAGAAGATTCTTGAGAGTCCTTTGGACAGCAAGGAGATCCAACCTGTCCATCCTAAAGGAAATCAGTCCTCAATATTCATCGGAAAGACTGATGCTGAAGCTGAAACTCCAATACTTTGGTCACCTGATGGGAAAAACTGACTGACTTTAAAAGACCCTGATGCTGAGAAAGATTGAAGGCAGGAGGAGAACGGGATGACAGAGGATGAGATGGTTGGATGGCATCATTGATCAATGGACATGAGTTTGAGTAAACTCTGGGAGTTGGTGATGGACAGGGAGGTCTGGCATGCTGCAGTCCATGGGGTTGCAAAGAGTCAGCCATGACTGAGTGACTGAACTGAATTGAACTAAATTGACTTTCTTCTATAGTGCAGGAGAATTTAGTGCATTTATTCTATCCTTGGACTAAGAATTTGTTTGGGATAGCATTATATATACTAATATCACAATTATGGTGAAGACGATTTCATTGGAGATTGTAAGATGTGTGTGTGTGTGTTTTCAAGTCTGACTCTTTGTGACCCTTTGGACTATAGCCCGCCAGTCTCCTCTATCCATGGAATTTTCCAGGCCAGAATACTGGAGTGGTTGCCATTTCCTCCTCCAGGGGATCTTCCTGAGCCAGGGGTTGAATCGCAACTCTGTCTCCTGGGTCTCTTGCAATGGCAGGAGGATTCCTTACCACTGAGCCACCAGGGAAGCCCAAGATATGTGTATTGCCTAGTATATAATCACACACTGCACATTACATACACTCAGTAAATAGAGTGAATGTATACAATTTTAGGTTCAAACTTTTCCACTTGAAATATGAATAATTCCTTATTAAACATTCATAGGAAACATTTTTTTTAGAATGACTGATACTAACAGCATAAGCCTATGCCATAATTTATTTAACCTTCAACATATTATGAAATACTTAGGTTTTCCAGTTTTTTAAAGCTACAAATAATCTATCTGTAAACATTCTCATAATAAACTACATCTCTGATCCTTGGAGTAGAGTCTTAGAAATAAAATTACTGAGTCAAAAGTTCTTAATATATATTGCCAGTTTCATTTTCAAGATTTTGCTTATGTTTACTCATAATAACACAATAAAGGAGTAATTATTTCACTGCATATTGTTCAACCCTAAATGTATATATGCTCTAAAACTCTGCTAATTTTGTAAATTTAAAATGGTTACCTTGCTTTAGCATGCCTTTTTTTTTAAAAAAAAATTTGTTTTGCAAACTTTTAATTTTGTATTGAGATATGGCCAATTAACAATGTTGTGGTAGTTTCAGGTGAACAGAGTGGGACTCAGCCACACATATACATGTATTCATTCCCCCCAGCCCAATCCCCTCTCCCATCCAGGTTGGCACATAACATTGAGCAGAGTGCCATATGCTATACAATAGGCCATGTCCGACTCTTAGAAGAAAGTCAATTCAGTTCAGTCAGTTCAAGTCAAGAAGTTCAGTTCAGTCAGTTCAGTTGTATCTGACTCTTTGTGACCCCTTGGACTGCAGCATGCCAGATGCCCCTGTCCATGACCAACTCCCGGAGCCTACTCAAACTCATGTCCATCCAGTCAGTGATGCCATCCAACCATCTCATTCTCTGTTGTCCCCTTCTCCTCCCGCCTTCAATCTTTCCCAGCATCAGGGTCTTTCCCAATGAGTCAGCTCTTTGAATCAGGTGGCCCAACTATTTGAGCTTCAGTGTCAGCATCAGTCCTTCCATTGTCTATTCAGGACTGATTTCCTTTAGATAGACTGGTTGGATCTTCTTGCAGTCCAAGGGACTCTCGAGTCTTCTCCAACACCACAGTTCAAAAGCATCCATTCTTTGGCCCTCAGCTTTCTTTATAGGTCAACTCTCCCATACATGACTACTGGAAAACCGTATCTTTGGCTAGATGAACCTTTGTTGACAAAGTAATGTCTCTGCTTTTCAGTAGGCTGTCTAGGTTTGTCATAGCTTTTCTTCCGAGGAGTAAGCATCTTTTAATTTTCTGGCTGCAGTTACCATCTACAGTGATTTTGGAGCCGCCAAAAGAAAGTCTCTCCCTGTTTCCATTGTTTCCCCATCTATTTGCCATGAAGTGTTTGAACCCATGCCATGATCTTGGTTCCTGTTTTCTTACTTGACTGTTTTTTGAAATTGATTATTTTTTTCTCCTTATATGATTTTCCTTCCACTTTTTGAATTTAAGTTCTCTATCTCTAATCTTTTGATGGTTACATGTGAAATTTCACCTTTCCTACCGAACTACGTTTAATATCTTAAATTCCCTTTAGAAAAATTCAAGGACTGCAGAATACTTCAACTTAGCATTACACTTCCTACTTACACAGGATTGTTCACAGTATTTTCAATACTATACATTTTCACCTTTACAAATTATCCATTGCACTTCCTGCGGAGTGATCTTTATATATGTTATCTCACGGTGCAGTTCTGGAATCCCTTTGTTTTCTACTACTTTCAAGATAAACCTCTAATCCCTTGAAAGTGCCAAATATGACCCTTTCCTATGTGGCCCTTTTACTTCTATAGACTTCTCACCTCTTCCTTCTAATTCTACAAATTCAAGTACTGGAATATGCTGCACTCTCAGGCTCCTACCCTCTGCCCGTCCAGTTTATGTTCTCTTTAGTTCTTTCCTTGACTCCTCCTTTGGGTTAATAGGTGATTTGGGTTTTTTTCAGCACCTACCTGGTGCATTTCTCTAGCATAACAATTACACTGTGTAGCAATCGCTGACTCCTTATCTGTTAGACTGTGACGTGTCCTCTTCTCCATAGTTCTTAGCAAGGTGACTGGTAAGGAGGAGTCAACGGATGTTAGCTGTTTGAAGGAGAAACCATTGCAACACTTCAATACCATTCACTCAATTAAAACTTTTCAAGCTGCTTTCAGTTTCACTTCAATTTCTTTTATTGACCCCTTTCTCTTCGCACTTTTCCCTCCCACCTACAACTCTTTCAACAAGCGCACCTAAAACTTCCTGTAGCTGCCGGCTCAGGTGATCCAGACGCACTCAGTCCCATGTAGGGATTCGTCACGTCAACGCGCTGACGTCACGCGTAGCGCTGACGTCCCGCCCTCAGGTCCACCCGCAGAGACTTTGGGATCTCTTTTTTGCCGTTAGTCGGGGCAGCTCGAATTTTGTTGGTGAGGAAGCGACGAGTGCCAAAGGCGGGACCTCAAGGACTCTTGCTTCCCCAACGCAAGGTAATTTGCTTTCCTGAACGACGCGCCGGCAGCCGAGGGCCCGCCCCTGAGCGCCGGCCGCGGTCTCCCTGGGAACGGCGCTGTACGCTGGCTGCTGGGTGGGGACGCGCGTGCGCGGGCGCGGCGTTCCCTGGGACCCTCGGTAACGGGCGTGGACGTTGATGTTGACAGAATGGCTCGCGTCTCCGGTGAGGACGAAGCGATGCTGCAGGCGATGTTGAGGCAGTTGTTCCAGAGCGTGAAGGAGAAAATCACGGGTGCTCCCTCCCTGGAGTGCGCCGAGGAGATCCTGTTACATCTGGAGGAAACGGATGAAAATTTCCACAAGTAAAATTCCTTTTGATGTCTTAAGCAAACAAATCAGCTGATCCAGAAAAGGTCAAAATGCAGTTGGATAAAGAATGTTATAAGATTGTTGTCAAAACAGCGTCCAAGTTGGAGGTTTACGTTTTCGTTTATTTACTCAGATACCGAATTTTATTTTTTATTCTTATTTTCCAAACTTTCTGCTTCCCTTGTGTTTTTAATGACGTGACCGACATATCCTAATTATATTTTTTTTCTCCTGGGCAGCATTATTGTAAATTATTCTTGTTCGCTTAAGAATAGTTCTATTACAAGTGATTTCTGTCACTCTACCTCTAAAGCTTTGAGTTCACAAGATCCGTGTTTCATTGCTGATCTGATATTTCAGTGGCTGCACCAATTTTGGCTTCTGAGCACTGCAGGAATACGCGATAGATTAATTTCTTGTGGAATAGCTTTGTTGTTTTTTTTACTCTTTGCGACACCATACAGTGTAGCCCACAAGGCTTTCCTGTCCATGGTTCCCCAGGCAAGACTACTGGAGTTGGTTGCGCTTTCCTTCACGGGATCTTCCCAACCCAGGGATTGAACCTGCGTCTCCTGCTTGACAGGCGGATTCTTTACCACTCAGCCAACCAGGGAAGCTCACGGGATATGGAAAGTTCCTACCAAGGGAGAAGGTGCATCCTCAGAAGTCTGTGATACATGTCAGGGATATGAGGGATTTAGAGAAGGTATCAGCGTGCTCTGGGTTGGGAACAGTAGGTAGGAAGTTTGATGAGAGAGATATCATTTGAGATAAATCTTGACATGTGTGTTTCTTTAGAGATGTGGATTTTTTTCTTTTGATTTGATTCATATGTATAATTTAAGCCTCTCCAATGAAAATTTACCTCCAGGTGCCTCAATTTATTATTAGTAGTGATAGTTTAAATTCAATTTGCTCTCAAGAGGATGACATTTAACATTTTTCTTGTTATGTTAGGTTTACTGACTTTTGAGTGCTCTGAAATTCTTATCTGGAATTCCTACCTGCTTTTATGTGGGCATCAGGGGATCCTTGAGCCCTTTTAATATTCTGTGGAAAAGTTTGTGTTTATTTGCAACTTTTTGGAGGAGAACATTACAGTTTTCTTCTGATTCTCAAGGAAGTTTTAAGAAGTGTGGGAGGAGTTTTTTGTTAATTAATATTTCTGGTTATACATATGGTTTCTTTTGTATTTCCATGATTTTTTATTTCTTCATTAAATCCACTACTGATAGTTGATATTGCGTGATAAAATTCTTTGTTTTGGAGATACCAAAACCCAGCTTTTATTGGTTAGCTATTGATTCATTACTTAAACAGAAGAATATAGGAAAATTGCAACTTTATCAAATTCAGATTTGGTCGTTAATGTCTTTTATACTCATGTAATACTGATTTGGAGAAGGCAGTGGCAACCCACTCCAGTACTCTTGCCTGGAGAATCCCAGGGATGGGGAAGCCTCGTGGGCTGCCGTCTATGAGGTCGCACAGAGTCGGACACGACTAAAGTGAGTTAGCAGCAGCAGAAATACTGATTTGCCTCAAAGAGAACCACATCAAGCATTACGTATGGGGTTTAATTTCTGTTTCTTAGTTCACACGCAAATACTTCTTTAAAATGTTTTTATATTATTGAGTTTTTGTTAGGATCATATTCTGGGAATTTGTCTATTTAATCTAGATTTTCAGACTTATCTGTATAAGGGTTTTTGTTAATATTCTAATGTTGTTGACGTTTAGTTGCTAAGTCATGTCTGACTCTTCTGGGACCCCGTGTACTGTAACCCACCAGGCTCCTGTGTCTGTGGGATTTCCTAGGCAAGAATACTGGAGTGGGTTACCATTTCCTTCTCCAGGGGATCTTCCCAACCAGGGATGGAACCCATGTCTCTTGCATTGCAGGTGAATTCTTTACCACTGAGACACCAGGGAAGCCCCTAATGTCCTATTACTTTTTTGAAGCATAAATGTCCCATTTTTTTTTCTTTTTTTTACAATTTGTCTTTCCTCTTTTGTTCAGCTGTATTAGTCTTTTCAAAGAACTAGCTGTTAGCTTTGATTTTCCTTTCTATTATGTATTTATTTTATAGTTAGTCAAATTTCTGCTCTTTTTTCCCTTCCTGGGAAACTTTAAAATTTGTGATGAATGTTTATTTAGCTCCTTTTTTTTTTTTTTTATGGTCAATTGGATTTTTTAGTTGTTTTTTCTTTTCCCATTTATTTTTATTAGTTGGAGGCTAATTACTTTACAGTATTGTATTGGTTTTTGCCATACATTGACATGAATATTTAGCTCCTTTGCAGCTTTTCTTTTTTTTTTTTAATGTAAGCATTTAACGCTACACATTTGCCTATAAGTATTGCTTTAGCTGTGTCAGTTTTTAAATGCTTTTCAAGTTAAAATTGAATCATTATGGTTCTTCTCAGCAGTGCAATTACTATTGTAATAATGTCAACTCATCTTCAGCAGTTTATTAGATAGATTTAATGTCTGCTGATTAACTTGCATCATTAAGGTTTACTTTTTGATTTACTGTGGCCGACCTGGAAAAACCCAGACACAATCAAATTATAACAAGTTTGTAGTCTTAAAAGTACAATTTATAATTCTAAAAGTAGTTTGAGTCATTTGTAGTCTTCTTAAAGGTACAGATAACAGAATTCACGTGTTAGCTGCATTAGCCTAAGATCTGTGTCTTAGGAGGAAGGAAGTCCTTATGAAGAAGCAAAGAGGAGGAGATGCTTGTGTTTAGTGTTTTCATAGCATCGTATAATCTTAGAATTTGATGAGATCCTGTCAGTCCAGGTACTCATGTCTTGATTTGTCTTTCTACTCACTGACAAACTCTCCTTGAACTTTAAATGTCCTTGAGTCACTTAGGTATATGTTGCCACCCAAAGTGTTTCATATTGTATATCAGAATTATGTCATCCCATCTCCACTATCAGAACATTAGTTCCTTAAATCTGCGTGATGTTGTCCTGATGTATTAGCAAGAAAAATAATCTTATTAAATAGATTAACAGGGGAAACCCGTATCTCTAGGCTATTAGCATTTTTGTAAGATGATGATTGTTAAGAGAATTGAGTCCATGAATGATGGAATTTCAGGTAGTGTAATAAAGTGACAAGGGGAAAATGCAGTCATTTGAGAAGTCATTGTATAGGCAGAACAGCCTTACTGAGGATTTGCTCCACATGCAGCTGCCCTAATCTGTGCTTTCCATAGCCTTTAAAAAACTTATATCCCAAAACTGTACATTTTCTCTAAAAGATCCAGGCTTCCTTTCTTTTCTTTGAAACTGGCAGCTAGGATTTGAGCCTTGCAGGAGAGGAGAACGGTAGGGAAGAAGACATTGCTTTCATTATGCATGTATGTATTGTATAAATTTTTACACTCAGATTGACCTCCTATTAAAAAAAAAATCCCTGGTTTTCAATCTTGACTATAGTAGGATTGATTGGAGTTCATTAAAAAAAATACTGATGATGAACCTTAACCATAAATGTATCAAAATTTCCAGGGAGTTTGGTAGAGGGGGAATGGTGGAGGCCTGGCCTAGGTATTTTTCGTAAAAGCTCCCTCAATTCAGTTCAGTTGCTCAGTCATGTCCGACTCTTTGTGACCTCATGAACTGCAGCATGCCAGGCCTCCCTGTCCATCACCAACTCCCAGAATTTACCCCAGAATTTACTAAAACTCATGTCCATTGAGTCAGTGATGCCATCCAACCACCTCATCCTCTGTCATCCCCTTCTCCCCGCTTCAGTCTTTCCCAGCATCAGGGTCTTTTCATATGAGTCAGTTCTTTGCATCAGGTGGTCAAAGTATTGGAGTTTCAGCTTCAACATCAATCCTTCCAATGAATATTCAGGACTGATTTCCTTTAGGATGGACTGGTTGGATCCCCTTGCAGTCCAAGGGACTCTCAATAGTCTTCTCAAACACCACAGTTCAAAAGCATCAATTCTTTAGCACTCAGCTTTCTTTATAGTCCAACTCTCCCATCAATACATGACTACTGAAAAAACCATATCTTTGACTAGATGGGCCTTTGTTGGCAAAGTAATGTCTCTGTTTTTTAATATGCTGTCTAGGTTAGTCATAACTTTTCTTCCAAGAAGTGGGTCTTTTAATTTCCTGGCTGCAGCCACCATCTGCAGTGATTTTGGAGCCCAAGAAAATAAAGTCTGTCACTGTTTCCATTGCTTCCCCATCTATTTGCCGTGAAGTGATGGGACCAGATGCCATGATCTTAGTTTTCTGAATGTTGAGCTTTAAGCCAACTTTTTCACTCTCCTCTTTCACTTTCATCAAGAGGCTCTTTATTTCTTCTTCTCTTTCTGTCCTAAGGGTGGTGTCATATGCATATCTGAGATTATTGACATTTCTCCCGGCATTTTTGATTCCAGCTTGTGCTTCATCCAACCCAGCATTTCTCATGATGTACTATGCATGTAAGTTAAATCAGCAGGGTGATAATATACAGCCTTGACGTACTCCTGTTCCTATTTGCAACCAGTCTGTTGTTCCATGTCCAGTTCTAACTGTTGCTTCCTGACCTGCATACAGATTTCTCAGGCAGGTCAGGTGGTGTGGTATTCCCATCTCTTTAAAAGTTCTGTAGGTGATTCTAATATACAGCCTCAGAGTTAGATCATGCATTCTTACTAAGTTGGTTTGGCTGTGTCCAACTCTTTGTGACCCTCTGGGCTATAGCCCACCAGGCTCCAATGTCCATGGGATTCTCCATGCAAGAATACTTGAGTGGGTTTCCATGCCCTCCTCTAGGGGATCTTCCCAACCCAGGGATCGAACCCACATCTCTTATGTCTCCTGCATTGGCAAGTGGATTCTTTACCCCTAGTGCCACCTGGGGAGCCTGGGTTAGAGTTTACTTACTTGCGTTTCAATGAGAATTGCTCACTAGTTAGCTCTTTATAAAATACTTGGCAACCCTCATGATTGTAGCAGTCTCTAATATAGGTGTTCATCTTTGTGGCCCTCTAGTCTGGCATATTTTTAGTGTGATACAGAAGGAACACAATATTTATTGAATTGGCTTTATTTTTGGTTTTACAGAAGAATCTACCAGTGACTTTCTAAATTAGTGAACTCTAGTGTGTTTAAGTGGTTATTTCAGGAAAACATCTATTATGTAGAGTGTTATCCCTGCACAGAGAAACCGCTAAGAATTGTATGTGTGCTTCAATAATTAATTATGCATTTAGTAACTGTCCATCATGATTCAGGCAAAGTCCAGGTAGCCCAGTGTTAAAGAATCAGCTTGCCAATGAAGGAGATACAGGAGTTTGATCCCTGGGTCAGGAAGATCCCCTGGAGAAGGGCATGGCAACCCACTCCAGTATTCTTGCCTGGAGAATCCCATGAACAGAGGAGCCTGGAAGGCTACATACAGTCCATGGGGTCACAAAGAGTCGGACACAATTTAAGTGACTTATCATGCAGCAGGTACGCCAGAAACTAACACAACATTGTAGGAATTTGCTGATCGAAGCTCCAAGAAATTTAGGCTAGTTTAAAAGCCACCTGAGTACAGAATCTGTCTAGATCAGTGATTCTCTACTGACAGTCCTAGGACCAGCAGCTTTGGCGTTTGCAGCAGAATCACCTGGGAACTCGTTAGAATGTGAATTCCCTGTGCCCACCATGTACCTGAATTGAGGCTCTGAGAGTGGAGCCCAACAATTTGTGGTTTAATAAGCCCTTCAGGTGATTCTTATTCATGTTATACTTTAAGAACCACTGATTTATAGGATGACTTACGAGGGCCATTGTATTTGTTTAGCTACAGTTACAAAAATATGCACATTAATCTGTAGTGGGAAAGGAAAGTTATAGAGGAAGAATTTACAGAATTATAACATTTGCTAACTAGTTAGATCTTAGATGTAATGGAGAAGATTGTTTGAGGCTATACACAGCTATCTGATTGAAGTACGGTACCATTAGCAAAGATATGTCAGAGGAGAACATGGCTTGCAGCCGGTGGATAGGATGAAAGATTTGGTATAGGCTGTGCTGATTGATATGGTGATAAAACAAAGTAGCCTTGTCCAGTAGGCAGTTAATATACTGGCTTACCTCAGACATTTTGTATGTTTGGTTCCAGAGCACTGAAATGAAGCAAGTATTACAGTAAAACAAGTCATAGGATTTTTTTGGGTGTTTCCTTTTTTCATATAAAGGTTATGTTTACATCATGCTGTAGCCTATTAACTGTGCAGTAAAGTTGTGTAAAAAAAAAAGTACATACCTTAATTTAAAAATGTATTATTGCTAGAAGTACTGTCATCTGAGCCTTTAGCAAGTTGTATTAGTAAAATCAAAGGTCTATGTTGACAGGTTGCCATAACAAATGTAATAATAATGAAAAAGTCTGAAATACTGTGAGTATTACCAAAATGTGACAGAGACACAAAGTGAGTAAATGCTCTTGCTGCTGATAGACTTACTCTGACACAGGGTTGCCACAGATCTTCAGTCTGTTAAAAACTCAAATATCTGTGCAGTGCAGTAAGGTGCAATAAAATGGGGTGTGCCTTATAGTAACAGGTGTGCCTTTATTCTGGGGAGACATTTTGGCTGAAGGAAGAGCTGAAGAAATCAATCACCTGTTTGTGTTGAATCTGAAATTGAAGCTATGGGAGTGAAGAATATCTTTTTTTAGGTTTCTTGTCTAGGAATGAAGTAGACATGATTGTTTCCAAATTTCAGATGAGAAAACAGATTTGTTCCAGGTCACTCCAGCTAGAGTTTATCAGCTGTTTTGACTCTGAGCTTGTACTTTTGCTGTAATACAACATGTTTCATAATAAATATCTCTACTTGTCTTTTGGGGCCTGAACTGTCTATGGCAGGGCTGCCACTTACATTTCTGAGGCAGACGTGGAGATTCCAGGAAGCAGCAATGTGTTCAGAGCTGAGGGGAAATGGGCAGGTCAGGAAATCTCAGTCAAAAGTAGTTAAAATTGAAAATGAGATCCCTTGGCTACCTAGGTAAGATGGCTGTTCCTTAGCAGACATACAATCACTTCATAAATATTAAACTGAAGACTGTATCCTGGGTACTATGATGGACTCATGTTGAAGAAAATTATTCAGGCTCTCCTTGAGCTTCTGTGCTACGTATTATATGCAAGGCTGTTTGTACAGGGATATATACAAACTACAAGTCTTAAACATAGTGGCATTTACAAAAATGACCTGTCCTAAGTTATCTTTGTCATTTAAGAGACCAAAAAAGCTTTTTAAACCATTTTAAATCATGATAGTAATTACATTCATTGCTCTTTACTTTTTTTAAAAAACTATGCTACAATGTCTTTTATTATGTATGAGTTTTTAAAATTGTTTTTTACATAGGCAAAAAAAAAAAATTGTTAAGCATATTAGACCTTGCAAACCTGATCACTGCATAGAGAAGGCAAAATTATCCCTATAGCATGCTTAATCAGGAGGCCAGTTCATCTGCCGACCTCCAAGAACATGGAGATGAACATGATAGGCAGACTGGCCCCCACCTGAACCTTCATTCACCACCATTCGATAGCCCTTCTTCAGGCCCAGATCAGCAGCACATTTCTTGCCAACAATCATCAAATGCCCAAGAAGACTTTCATCATCATCTTCTGCTGCAAAATCTGGGATATATGTTTCTTGGGTATCACCAGAAAATGTGTTGGTGCTTGAGGGGAAATGTCATGGAAAGCAAGACACTGGTCATCCTCATAAATGATTTTGGCTGGGATTTCCTTGCGATTGATCTTCCTGAAGATCGTGTCGCCGCCAGGTCAGGCCACCTGAGCCTTGGCGATCTCATCTGCCATCTCTGCCTCCCTCCTGAGCAGCCGGCCGGGGCTGCTCTTTACTTTTAGTAAATGTGTTTCATAAAATAATTACCGACTTTTGGAACTCTTGCCCTCCGGACGGGGCTGCTCTTTACTTTTAGTAAATGTGTTTCATAAAATAATTGCCGACTTTTGGAACTCTTGCCCTCTCATATTTGCTATATTGTTGTGAGTTAGCAAATGGATTTTAATGTTTGCATCAACCTAAGAGTATGAAGGAAAATGTCCAGTGTGTTGGATTTTCTAAGATACTCCTTTTTGTGAAGATAATCAGACAAAAGCTGATTAGGTGAAATTTAGGTCAGTTCAAGATGTACACAGTTACCAAATGTACAAAAAACCTCTGATGATTGGAGCTTAACCTTTTCCTATTTAATTCTTTTATAATTATTGTTATTCTAATGTGGTTTTCTTCATCAACTTGAACAATTATAAAAGCCTCTAACTGCTTTCCCTGTGCTTAAGCATCACATGCAAACCATAGCAAAGTATGGAACGGTCCTAACCGGTTAAAGTTTGTGTTGGTCCTGAAGTGTGCTATCCACCATTGTCATTTTTAAATGTGAATTTTGCCAATTTTCTCAGGAAAAAAAAACAACAGCACAATTTTAGGTTAGCTGAGTGATTTGGGATGAATAGCTAATTTAATCCTAGAGTAAGGTAAGAAATCTAATTATGTTACAGATCTTTTCTGTGCTAACATTTTTTCTGGGTATGGTTGATAGATGAATTCATGATATTTACTGCATTTATTTTTCAAATATTTGTTTCAGCTATGAATTTGTAAAGTACCTTAGACAGTATATATGCAACACTTTGGGGTCTATGATTGAAGAAGAAATGGAAAAATGGACGTCTGATCAGAACCAGGGTGAGGAATTTGGCTATGACACAGTTGTACAGCATGTTACTAAAAGAACTCAGGAATCTAAAGAGTGAGTATGCCCACAATAGTATTTTAAAGTAGTTTTTCTCTCAACAGGGTTCCTTGAAAGCACCCTCAACCCATGTCTCCTGCAGTTTCTCTCCTAGCTGCCAGAACGATTCTTTAAACCAATGAGTCAGATCATGCCACTGTTCCACTCCGCTTTAAGTAAAATAAGGATGGCTTGCCCAGCGATCTGATAGGCTAAATGGCTGCTAAGTGACTCCCAGGCAGGACTGGATAGAGGGATGGCTCACGTGCTGAGCAGGGCTGAGAGATTGTATCACCTATTCACAACTGCACACAGTTTAAAACTTACTCTTTATTTCTGGCGTTTCCCATTTAATAACTGAAACTGTGAAAAGTGAAACCAGAGGTACGGGAAACCCTCTTTACTATAATTCCTAATAGTCTATTTCTGGAAATATCATTAAATATTCTAAAAGGAGGACTAAAACTCTTAGTCAGAAAACGAAGACTTTTTAATGCTAAAAGCAAAGTTTTACATGGGATATTTAGGATATCTAAATATTACTAAAAAAGTATTTAGTAATTACTTTTTATCTCTGGTTAAGACATTTAATTTTCCTACATTTCAGTTCACTCATGTGTAAAATTAACATAATAATAATTACCTCACAAAGATTTTAAATGTCTTAATGAATGTTCTTTGTGAACCATGGATGAAAGATTTTAAGTTGTACAGAGTGTTACTTTCTTTTTTGTGTGTGTGCGTGTGTTTCTTCAGAAACTACTTAGGGCTAATGTAATAGTACAGTTATTAAAAACATTTTTACTGTAATAATTCAAATTGCTTTCTTAATTAAACATTTTGATATCTGTTTTTTAAATAGAGGTATTTGCACATGAAACAATTCATTTGTAAGATCTTTCACGTTAATATAATCTCGTATATATAAGTGGAAGTACTCACAGTGTTTATTTTCATTGCTAATTGATTTGGTTTTTCCACTACCTCTTAGAGCATTTTCTTTTTTAATTTCTTGGACTATGAAGGAATCTTCTCAGTGGTGTCCATATTCTATCCTAGTCTTTTTCAAACCTACAGATGCTACTGAGTTCCAATTTGTTTAGCTGTTGATATTGAGGGTCTTACTCTATAGTTTTTTTGTTTTTTTTGTTTGTTTGTTTTTTATTCTGTCTTCCTTTAGCTAGTTTGCTGATATGCCTTGCAGAAGAATTCATGTTTGTGTGTTTTCAAGAAATTTATATTTTCTGGAGAAAATATGTCTAAAATGAAACTTTATGGATTTTGATTACCCTTACCCTGTAAGTTATTGGGATTTACTTTTATATTCCTTTATTAAATCAATATGTTGTAGGCTTTTTAAAAAACAGTTTAATTTATTTTTGACTACACTGGATCTTTGCTGCACTCAAGCTTTCTCGAGTTGCAGGAAGCCAGGGGCTACTACTCTTTGTTGTGGTGCTTGGGCTTCTCCTTGCAGTGGCTTCTCTTGTTGCAAATAGACTTCAGTAGTTGCAGCGCGTGGGCCCAGTGGTCGCTGCTCGTGGACTCTGCAGCACAGGTTTGCTGGTTGTGGCACATGGGCTTAGCTGCTCTGTGGCATGTGGCATCTTCCTGAACCAGGGATCGAACCCGTGTTCCCTGCATTAGCAAGCAGACCTTATCAACTGTGCCACCAGGGGAGTTCCACTCTATTGTAAGTTTTAAGGAGACAGTTTGTATTGTTCACATGGCTATACCTAACTGGAACGGAGTCTGGGGAGTGTAGTTTACTCCCCCGCCCAGCTATATTGCCCAGTTCCTGTGGAAAGGGAGCGCAGCTGTGGTGGATAGCTATTGATTGCTACCAGGATATTGTTACACTTCCCTGTTTCTTGGTGCTTGGAATGTGTTAAGGAGGAAGCTGGGGCCTCCTCACTCAGTTCTTATATGTCCCTCACTAGTTAGTCTAAAGAGTGTCTTAGAATTCAATTTCTTCTTGCCTTTTTTTAAAAAATTTATTTTATATTGGATTATAATTGATTAACAGTGTTGGGTTATTCTTCTTGCTCTTTATAAACTTTTAAGCTTGAATTTTCCCTGGGCTGCTTCTCACTTCTATAGTACTTTTCTGTATGTGTTTTCCCTCAGTATTGTTCCTATTCTTATTTTCTTACAGTGTTTTTGTATTTTCTCATAATTTCTGAGACTTTAAAAATATACACATGTATAGCTATATGTATATTCTATTTATAGTTATATAATGTGTAAAATATACATTATTAAATAGCATGATTAAATATATAATGTATAAGTTACATATAGAAATCATGTATTTGATGTTGTATAATGTATATAATATATAATTTAAAATATATTTTAAATTTTCTTAAACTTTAAAATCTCATGCTACTATTTTTATCCAGATCCCCCAGCATGATTTTATTACTTCTATGGGAGAGTACCTTACCTATCCTTTCTTAGATTTATGTAGTTAATATGACCCACTAACCAAAATATTAAGAAATGGAAGTTTCTGTGCTTATTTTCTAATGTATTTTCATTATTATAATGATAAGCAATGGACATATGTTTTATCATGCTCTATATTTACAAAAAACTTTCAGATATATGCTCTTATTTATTTCTTGCTATGGCCATGTGAACTAGATTAGCTTGATTGTATTTTTTTTTTTTTTTTAATTTAAAGCTCTAAGTGGGTTTATTCAATGATTCATGAATTGGACAGCATCCCATCTAGTAAATAGAAGAGTGCTCCTAGATTGTATTTTTTTATTTTCATTTTTTGGTTGCATTGAGTCTTTGTTGCTGCGCCTGGGCTTTCTTTAGTTGCGGTGAGTGGGGGCTACTCTTTGTTGCAGTGTGCTTCCCATTGAGGTCGCTTCTGTTGTCGTGGAGTACAGGCTCTAGGCTCATGGGCTTCAGTAGTTGTGGCATAGGCACTCATTAGTTAGTGGCTCATGACCTTAGAGCATGCAGGCTTCAGTAGTACATGGGTTCAGTAGTTGCAGCTTGCAGGCTCCAAGTTGTGGTGCATGGTCTTTGTTGGTCCGCAGCATATGGAATTCTCCAGGACCAGTGATTGAACGCGTGTCTCCTGCATCGGGAGGAGGATTCCTATCCCCTGCACCGCTACGGAAGTCCTAGATTATTTTCTTTTTCTCATGTATAGTTGAGAAAAAAGAGACTTATTTATAATGATAGAGCTTGTAGGTAAAGTAGTGAGGACTCCAAGTTTTCTGATTTCAAATTTAGTATTTTATTTACTTTAACATCTGAGCCACCAGGGAAGCCCATTTTATTCACTATCTTTATTTAAATATTTTTGCCTTTTTTCTTTTATTTTTTGCCTTTTTAAGTATAGAAATTTCAGTAGTACACATCTCATATTTCTCATTTGTAAAATAAAGGGTAGGCTAGATTATTTTTATATTTCCATCTAGCTCTAAAATTCTACCTGTAGGATTTTGGAGGATCTTAATTAAATGTTAGTATGGGTGCTTGAGAGTTTGCCCTTAATAAATGGAGAAATTTATTACAAGTTTAAAAAATATATAGAGAGAGATAGAAAGACCCAGAGAGCTAAAATGGACCTTAGAAATTATCCAGTTCAAAATTTTACTATTTTCAGGAATCCTTTTCCTAACATCTCTGTTAGTTGTTTCTCTATTTGAAAGAATCCACTGATATTTTAATTCTTATTTGGTTCTCAGTTGTGTTGATGGATGCCTATAGATACAAATTATAGTCAGGTAAGAAGGGAAGGAAAAAATAGAGGAAGGGAGAATAGAGAAAGAGAAATTTTCAAAAGGAGTGAAAGTGTCACGTAGTATAGGCTGGGTTTTGGTAGTTGGATATTAGCAGTTGACTTTGTTGCTAATTACTGGAGTCTGCCTTTGGAACATCTTGCCTTGGGTTCTGTTAATTTTACTGCCTTGGTTCATGTAACCAGATGCAAAAATTTGGGAAATAACATATTTTAGATTTCCTATTAATTATTTTCCTGTTGTGTGAATTCTGTTATGTCATTTGTTCTTTCAGAAAAACTGACTTTTGTCTTTAGGATTGTATTCTTAAAGGGACTTTATGGAAAAAAATAATCAGTTTAATTTAGTTGAATGTTTTAATTTGTGGTAATAGTCTTTCTCTTACAAAGATTGCTTTGAATTTAAAGATACAAAGAGATGATTCAATCTCTGAAGAACATCATGATGATAGTGGTGGAATCTATGATTAACAAGTTTGAAGAAGATGAAATACGAAGTCAAGAGAGGCAGAAGAAAATCCAAAAGGAGAAAAGCAGTAGTTATTGCACAGACAATTGCTCTGATAGTGACTCGTCCTTCAATCAGGTGTGTTGTTTAATTCTGCCTTTATGTCTTGAAATAGTGTTTAATAATCATTAGCTTCAATGCATTCTTTATTAGCCAGATTTTTTTCTTACTTTCTAGTTTTAAGATTCAGAAGAATAAGCAATAACATAATGTGATATTAAACATTTAATTCATGAAATAATATCTTCTAGAATTATATGTTCAGTAAATTATATCTGAACAGTTGTTAATGAGATGAGGAAATAAACTGGTAGATTTTGGATAAAAAAATAATGAAACAATCTGCTTAATCTTTAGCTAAACAAAGATCTTATTCCCAATTAATCCTTATTAATCAAATTTTAACTACACTATAGATGAGATATGGAGATAAGACATTTCCCTTATCTTCTGGAGATGAAAGTTGCTATGAATTGTTAGTTTTAAAATGTAAGCTTTTTATTTATGTCCAAAGATTTGAGGCTTTATATTTTATCTTTCCCATTTTTTGGAATCCTTGTCATTTGGCTACAACAGAGCTAAGAGTCCAGTGTCTAGATTAGTCCTAATAGAAAACAAAGGAAACTAGTTGGAGTACGGCCAGTGAATGTACCATAAATTTCCATACAGAAATTTTCAGGCCAAGTGGAGTCTGTCTGACCTTCGTATGAATCCCATCTGATATTTTTAGTGAAACATTTTCACCTAGTTAGTTTTAACATAGAGACATAACTGTAACATAGATCAAGCATACCAAAAAGGGATATGGGAAGTTTGGGTGAGACGTGAAATATATATATGTATGTTAATCGCAGTTAAGACTACACTTTTGAAGGAAAAATGGCTTTGGAATTAGTCAAGGCAGAATGTAAAAGTTGTCACTGCATTATTTAGCAGGAAATATTGTGCTGAGTTTTAAATTTTATAAGTCCAGTTAATTATCTGATGTGATGGAGGAAGTGACAAAGGTTGTGAATTTTCTTTATGTTGTGGCTATTAATCATCCCTTGTTGATATACTCTTTGGAAGAAGAGTAGGCTATAGAGATTTTAGTTCAGTTTAATGCAATCAGATGGCTTATTCAATAGGTTTACAGAACTGCTATTTTTCAAGGAGATTCTGGAAAGGAAAGGCACAGAAACACCTAACTTTAGAACTCTGAGGACTCATAAGATTATACTTTCTTAGTTATTCAGTTCAGTTCAACTCAGTCGCTCAGTCATGTCCAACTGCAACCCCATGAACCACAGAACACCAGGCCTCCTTGTCCATCACCAACTCCCGGAGTTCACCCAAACTCATGTCCATTGAGTCAGTGATCCCAGCCAACCATCTCATCCTCTGTCGTCCCCTTCTCCTCCTGCCCTCACTAATTCCCAGCATCAGGCTCTTTTCACATGAGTCAGTTCTTCGCATCAGGTGGCCAAAGTATTGGAGTTTCAGCTTCAACATCAGTCCTTCCAATGAACACCCAGGACTGATCTTTAGGATGGACAGATTGGCTCTCCTTACAGTCCAAGGGACTCTTAAGAATCTTCTCCAACACCACAGTTCAAAAGCATCAGTTCTTCTGCATTCAGCTTTCTTTATAGTCCAACTCTCCCATCCATACATGACTACTGGAAAAACCATAGCCTCAACTAGATAGACCTTTGTTGACAAAGCAATGTCTCTGCTTTTTAATATGCTGTCTAGGTTGGTCATAACTTTACTTCCAAGGAGTAATCGTCTTAATTTCATGGCTGCAATCACCATCTGTAGTGATTTTGGAGCCCCCAAAAATAGTCAGCCACTGTTTCCACTGTTTCCCCATCTATTTGCCATGAAGTGATGGAACCGGCTGTCATCATCTTAGTTTTCTGAATGTTCGGCTTTAAGCCAACTTTTTCACTCTCCTCTTTCACTTTCATCAAGAGGCTCTTTAGTTCTTCATTTTCTGCCATAAGGGAGGTGTCATCTGCATATCTGAGGTTATTGATATTTCTCCTGGTGATTTTCATTCCAGCTTGTGCTTCTTCCAGCCTGGCATCTCATGATGTACTCTGCATATAAATTAAATAAGCAGGGTGACAATATACATCCTTGACATACTCCTTTTCCTATTTGGAACCAGTCTGTTTGTCCATGTCCAGTTCTAACTGTTGCTTCCTGACCTGATACAGGTTTCTCAAGAGGTAGGTCAGATGGTCTGGTATGCCCATCTCTTTCAGAATTTTCCACAGTTTATTGTGATCCACATAGTCAAAGGCTTTAGCATAGTCAGTAAAGCAGAAATAGAACTCTCTTGCTTTTTTGATGATCCAACAAATGTTGGCAATTTGATGTGTGGTTCTTCTGCCTTTTCTAAAACCAGCTTGAACATCTGGAAGTTCACGGTTCATGTACTGTTGAAGCCTGGCTTGGAGAATTTTGAGCATTACTTTACTGGTGTGTGAGATGAGTGCAATTGTGCCGTAGTTTGAGCATTCTTTGGGATTGCCTTCCTTTGGGATTGGAATGAAAACGGAGCTTTTTCAATCCTGTGGCCACTGCTGAGTTTCCCAAATTTGCTGACATATTGAGTGCAGCACTTTCACAGCATCATCTTTTAGGATTTGAAATAGCTCACCTGGAATTCCATTGCCTCCACTAGCTTTGTTCGTAGTGATACTTCCTAAGGCCCACTTGACTTCACATTCCACGATGTCTGACTCTCGTTTAGTGATCATACCATCATGATTATCTGGGGCATGAAAGTCTTTTTTGTACAGTTCTTCAGTGTATTCTTGCCACCTCTTCTTAATATATTCTGCTTCTGTAAGGTCCCTACCATTTCTGTCCTTAATTGTGTTCATCTTTGCATAAAATGTTCCCTTGGTATCTCTAATTTTCTTGAAGAGTTCTCTAGTCTTTCCCATTCTATTGTTTTCCTCTATTTCTTTGCATTGATCTTTGCATTCTTAGTTATTAGATAAACCATATGTCTACACTGAAATTGTTTCCTAGATGGTGCAGTGGTAAAGAATCCACCTGCAATGCAGGGGACACATCAGTCCATTTTGATCCCTGGGTTGGGAAGATCTCCTGAAGGAGGAAATGGCAACCCACTCCAGGATTCTTGCCTGGATAGAGGAGCCTGGCGGGCTATAGTTAATGGAGTCACAAAGAGTCAGACGTGACTGAGCACATATACACTGAAATTAAACCAGAAGAGAAAAAAGTGGAGCATGTTAATTTGTTGTAAGAAGTACAAGTATTTAGATCTAAATAGGATTGATTAACTGGCAGTTAAGAGTGTTAATATCAAATGCCAAGTTATTTCTCATTATAGAATCTTAGATTTTTGAAGAAATTCAAGGCTTTGATAGAAATGGAATCATACTTTCAGAAGATATTTTTGTTTTTTGTTTTGATTCTTGAGAAGGATCTTGCTTTAAGTTTATATTGCTTCATTTAAAGTGCCTATATGACTTTGTTTCAGAAGGGACTAATTGAATTGAAAGTGAGCTATGCCCACCACCAACAAGGCATGTGATCCCTGGATCTTTGGGAAAAAATCACATAAATGCCAGAACTGTCCTGAAAGGTCTGTTAGTGTGGCTGAGATGTTTGGGTATGCTTTTGTTTAATGAAAAAAAGATTCTCTTGCTTTAACTAACCAAAGAGAGGCTGAATTAATATGCTCAGAATTGAAAGAGTCTCTGAAGATATATCAGTCATTCATTCCATTAAATATTGATGTTATTATTGATGCCTTCAAAATTGATTTTACTTGCACTGGGCTTTAAAAAAGCTGAATTGTTCTGTGAATAATATTTAGTCAAAATTTTGATGCTATTTTGATATTAGTAGAACACTTGTATTTTATAAATAGAATAGGCTTTATTTCATTGTTATTTTAAATATTGAATCCTGATTGTATATTGAACCATTATTAAAAAACTTTGGACATGACTTCCTTGGAGACTATTTGTGTAAGTTTTAGCATATTAAAGAATAAAGTTGGCTGATTTTTACTCTAGTTGTGAGCAGAGAATTGTCAAAGGATTTGATACTGTGATTAAACATGGAAAGTCTGCAAAATAATGCTGAAAAGATAGATGTACACTTTGTATGGAGAAGTCGAGTTTAGGATAACAGTCACCTGCTGTTCTTTTGTAATGTGAACCTATATAAGGCATTTCTTTGCTTTCATGGCTACCTCTCCTTAAAGCCCATCCTTTGGTCCCTATGGCAGGCATAATAACAACTTTTAAAAAAAAATCCATGTCTTAATCCCAAGAATTTGTAAACTGTTACCTTACGTAGCCCAAGGGACTTGTAAATATGATTAAATTAAGATGGGAAGATTATTCTGGATTATTCAGATGAGCCAGATGTAATCACAGGCATCCATATGAGAGAGACTCAGGAAGGTCAGAGGCAGAGAAGGTGCTGGGCAGGCTGAAGTAGATATCAGAGTGATTGTTGGCTTTGGAGAGGGAAGGTGGCCCATGAACCCAGGATGCAGGCAGTCCCTAGAACCTGGAAAAGGCAAGGAAATAGATTCTCCCCAGAAGGCAGAAGGAACACAGCTCTGTGGATGTATTCTGAACTCTCGAACTGTAAATTGGTGTTGAGAACTTCCCTGGTGGTCCAGTAGTTAAGAATCCGCCTGCCAATGTGGGGGACACAGGTTCAGTCGCTGGTCCAGGAAGGTGCTACATGCAGTGGGGCAGCTAAACTCTTGTGCTGCAGCTGCTGAAGCTCACTTACTCTAGGGTCCGTGCTTGGCCCCAAGAGAAGCCACTGCACCCCACCGAAACTAGAGAAAGCCCATGTGTAGGAGCGAAGACCCAGCACCGTCAAAATATAAACAAATAAATATCTGTGGCTATAGAAGGGGAAACATGGGTCACTGGGAACAACTAACAGTTAAATAAATAAATAAATTGGTGTTTTTTTAAGTCATGAAGTTTATGGTAACTTGTTACAGCAGCAGTGCCGAAACGAATATCTTCCCATTGTTACTTGTTCACCTGAAGGTCAGGTTTGTTGTTTCTGCTTTTTACTTCCTGGCAAAGAAGCTATTACTTGGACTTTGTGTTTGAACTACCTCCTGGAAACAATTTGAACTCCATCTTGTTACTAGGTTTTGAATCTTTCAGTAAGACTTCTCTTAAGTAGCTCTTTTCTTTTATTGGGTGTGAGGCCTTTGCCCTGAGTATGTGCTATGCTTTGCAACCTTGTGGGCTGTAGGCCGCCAGCCTCCTCTGTCCCTGGGATTCTCCAGGCAGAAACACTGGAGTGGACTGCCATTCCCAGGATCTTCCAGGAAATCTTCCTGACCTAAGGATCGAACCTGCATCTCTTACGTCTCCTGCATTGTCAGGCAGGTTCTTTACCGCTGAGCTACTGGGGAAGCCCTTCCCCAGATGCACTGGATCACTTTAATTTGTGTTTTGCCCTAACTTCTCAAAACTTAGAGTATCTTAAGTTCAGCCCCATTTTTGGCCTCTCTTAAAATCTTTAGAGTTTTACAGTGCTCTTTTGTGAGGAATTCTGCTTTTGAGGATATCATAGTGCTGAAGAATCACAGGATTCTCTTGTTCAGTAGCATTGGCTAGAGCAATAGGATAACCACAGCCCAAACTGTTGTTCAGAAGTTCCTCCATCTCTAGCTATCCTCAATTGATCAGACTTTTATTATTATTATTTGCCTTATAAACAGAAAAAGATAAAAACCTAAAATCCTAAAAATGTAGAAAAGGAAAGGCATCTGAGACTAGAAAAAAAGAATACAGTAGTATCAATAGTGCATCTGCCTAGAGTTAAAGCTTGAGACAGGTGGATTGGGAGGAGAATTGGTTAGGTGCAGGTGTGAGCTTGCTTGCTTGTTTTAAAGCAACGTCTTGAGACAATTTGATACCAGAAAAGCTAATTTCTTTAATTAACAGTGCTAATACCTTCATTAATATGTGTTCCTTTATACTGTTAAATATTAATAGGTTTTTGTTTTTATTTCTCAGTGGTAGCACTTTTCACATAACTTAAGTATCTAGGAAATTAAGAACTTTATCATTTGAAAATATTTTAAAAACTTGTTTTTGTTTTGAATTAATAACTTTGTTCTATATTTAAGACTTAATTAAGAGTGGGTGCATAGTTTTAAGAAGTTTTAGATGCACTATAATTTTGAAAAGCTATTTTACGTGAAGCTAATTCCTTCTGAATCTTGAAAACAAGTCAGACTCTGGCTCTGCCATTTATGAACTGTGAGCTTTGGCTTCTTAATCTCTTTCTGTGTCTCAATTTTCTTAACTGTTATAGAAGAGACAGTAATAACATTTACCTTATAAGGTTGCTTTGCAGGTTTAATGTACATAAAGCATTCTGCACACATTAAACTTGCCTCATATTAAGCTCTTCTGTAGGTGTTTGCTGTTACTGTCCTCATCCCCGGTTGGTGTTTTTTTTTTTTTTTTCTTTTGTGAGAATAGGGAAGAAATCATTGTGCAATTAGACATATTAAAGCCTGAGGAATAATTAAGTTTAATATTTATATATTTATTTCCCATAGCCATTTGTTTCAACCACAAAACAGTTGTCTTTCTTTCACTAGTTGTATTTCAATGGTTTATACAATTTGCAAACCAAAGATTTAAAAAGAGGTTTCTAGGGCAATTAATTCTGATGGATGTGTGAATTTTGTACTTAGTACAGTTATTGACTAATGTGAATAATCTTCAGTTTGTGTTGAATAAAGTGAGTACATCTCTGTAAAACAACAAAAGTTACAGAGCGCATCTTGTGTGCACTATCTTTAGGTATACTCTGTTTGACAGAAATGTATACAAATCTTACTTTGGCATTTAAAGACCACCTTTAATTAGTGTCTGTATGATCATGCAGTAGGACCAAAATTCATCTTAGATTATCAGCCTGATCTACTTCTTGCCCTTTCCCCTGTAGAGTTTGCTCAGAAATTGTTTGCTCGGTTTACAATTTCGTACATGTAAATATGTTTAAAAAATATTTTTCCTTTTGGAGTTACCTACCTATATTGATATCACCAACAGATCTATGTTGTGTTGCTTTAGCAACGAAGTTAGCAGATCCTTCTCCCTCAAGAATTTGTCTATTTATTTATTTCTTGACTGTGCTGTATGGCATGTGGGAATCTTAGTTTTTGGACCAGGGATCAAATCCATGGTCCCTGCATTGGAAGCATGGACTCTTAACTACCAGACCGCCCTTTTTTGGTGGGGAGAGGGGCAGGAATTTTTAATATAACTGTTTCAGCTGTTCTAAGTACTTCTAACAAATCTGTATTCAATGAAACACTTTACCTGCATGCTCTAGTTAAGTCAATTATTGCAGTTAGTTGCAATGGAAATTTGCCCATCCACTGACACACAAGAACTCTAGAGGAAATGTTAAATAAAAAAAACCTTTAAGGTAGGTATTCTCACTTTCCACACTTTTAGACTTATTCTGATTTCTAGTGTAATAAGTTATTTCATTGCTTATGTAACATTTTAGGAATAATTTATACTGTGTTTAAGATGACAAAAGAATCTTGTATAGTAATGCATGCGTGCTCAATTGTGTCCAACTTGTTGCAACCCCATGGACTGTAGCCCACCAGGCCCCTCTGTCTGTGGGATTTCCACAGTGGGTTGCCATTTCCTACTTCAGGGAATCTTCCCGACCTAGGGATCGAAACCTGAGTCTCTTGCATCTCCTCATTGGCAGGTGGATTCTTTACTACTGTACCACCTGGGAACCCAATATCTTATATAGGTTAGTAAGCATATTAATGAGGCCACTCCATAATGATGGCAGCTTTTATTTTTAAGCGGTTATTTTAGGTATTATTTAAATTGCTTTGGCAAGAAAAAGATTCTTTCCTTTTCCAAAACAGTTTATGGTCTACTATAAACTTTTTTTCTAGATGAGAGTTTTTACTTCAGGGATTCTTCGCTTAAGAGAAGGAATGAAGAAAGGTTACAGAGAAGTGCAGAAATGAAAAGGAACAAAAAAGTCCAGTCAGCATTATAGTTATGGTTTGGGCACTGTTAGTGCCTTCTTATTTATTCATGTTGTTTTATCTTTGTTTCACAGATCTCAGATTCCTGGGTGTAAAATACTTTTTACTTTTACGTGTTTTTTGAGTCTTACAATGTCCTACACATTGCAATTGCTCAGCAAATGATAACCTTCCTATATAGGAAGGTACACTGTCCTAGTGGAACATAAATTCTCACTTAAATGCCTTAGGATACAAAAATTCTAAGTTTGCTGCCAAACCAAACTAGTTCATTCCCTTCTCTTGTTCAGAATACATTTTGTGCTTGGAATTTTATTAAAATAATTTATAATAATGTATCTAAAAGGCTAATAAATGAGTGAAGGAATGTTATGTCCTGTTAATTGTGTTACAGAGTTACAAATTTTGTCAAGGAAAATTACAATTGATTTTAGACCAGTTGGATCCTGGGCAACCTAAAGAGGTAAGTTTAAAGGACAACTGTCAAGTTCACTCAGATATACTTTTTGTATATTAGAATCAATAGCAGCTGGATTATTTCTCTTCAGGATAATCCTTTAATATCATGACAGTTCTAGACTTTCATCCCTGCTAGACCTTCTAGTCTTGAAATGAAGAGTCACAGAATAAGAGATGGTCTCCTTAGAGAATTGTCACAGTTTATAAGAGAAAATTTTTACTTCTAGTTTCAATTTTCAAGGAGATGAAGTTATGAGCAGTTTTCCCCCAAATTGTTCCTTCACTATTGCTTTGTATGTGATAATTTAGTGATTTCTTTGAAGAAAAAAACTTGGTTTAATGCTCTTTCTACTTTGGAAAGTATGAGCAACTTTGACACATATATTTATTTATTTGAAAAGATTTTTTAAAAGCAGCTTTACTGAATGTATTTCTTTATATTGTAATAATTATATAAATTAATTTTATGAAGTTTTCTTTCATTTGTCACTGTCTGTTTCTCTTGACATAGAAAATTATAGGGTTTTTGAAGTATCTGACATCTCGTACGTCTTACCATTTGGTCTCAATTTTGAAATACATTGTTTTTCTTCAACTTTTTATTTTAAACCACATGAATAGCTATGACTTACTCTCACTGATCCTTTTTTTTCCTCTCAGCATTTCACATTCTGATTTATTTTCTAGATTTTTAGTAAATGTTTTAACAGATCAGCAATGGGACCTGACTTTATATGATAACAATATTATTGTTTTTAAGTGGATTGTTTGGAAATCTGTACATGATCAGAAACTTTTGTTCTGAACACGCAGTAAATTGTTAATGGAGTTTTGTCCTAAAAATTAACTGAAAAGGAGAAATTTACTTATGTTTTTAAATTCTCTCCCTAGTCCTGCTTATCCTTATCCCAAATAAAATTGTATTTAGAAGTCTTTCATATGAATATATAGACATTTAAAAACACATGTGTATTGTATCTTTCACCTAAAACTTGACATCCTGATTTGGAGTGCCTGGTATCATAAGGTCTTAGCTTTTTGACTCTTCATTTTTTTTTTTCCCTCTCACTAGGCTTCAGTCAGCCGAAAAACAACCAAGTTTTGAGGAACTCACTAGTTGGAGAGTGAGAGGCAGAGAAGCTTTATTCCACTTCTGATTGGAATAGAGCTTTTTGCCACTGCTGTCTCTTGGGTCATACTGTCCTAAGTGAATTCTGATTGGATTTTGAGAATTCTGATTGGATTTCTTCTCAAAAAGATTTATATGAAAATTCAGAAATTCAATTTTGCATCACATTGCTGAATGATTCCCCCCCTCCGCCCCCGCAGTGGTTACAAGGTCAGAAAATATGATGTAGAAGCAAAAGCAAATTAAAATCAATTGTTTTGTGAGAATTGTTCGTATGTCTTGGAGTGGGAATGCCTTACCAGGAACATCTGGGCAGTGTTTTAGAATTAGAATCCTTGAACTGTAGGACTGCAATTGGGTGGCCTTGGCCTGCAATAGCTTAGAGTAGGGCTTGGTTCCCAGCCAGAGATTGGGCTGGGTCGTGGCGGTGAGAGCCCCAATCCTAGCCACTAGACCAGTGGTCAGTGACAAGGGCCCTGGCCCTTCCACTTTGCCGAAAAGAATTTCCACAAAGACAGGAAGCAGTGAAGCAAGTGAAGTATTTATTGGGAAAAAGAGTACAGCACGTGTGGATAGACATTCTGGCAGACTCAGAGGGGGAGCCCCTGAGCTGTGCCCGCGTGGCAGTCTGAATCACTATAAGGAGCAGTTCTTTCGGGTTTCCTTTGACCAGTCATCATGATTTGCCTGGTGTGCCGTCCATATTTGGTATATCTCAGGATTCTTGTGTATGCATGCATATCTTAGCAAAGATGGAGCCTACTGAAAAGACTTCTGGGTAGAACATCCCTTGACTTGACTCCAGTTTGGTTTCCAAGGAGCCTTTTCTGCACATTTGTGGTTGGGGAGGTCTCGACTGCGGAAATGAGAAGTATGTGTTCTCTGCAGGGTCCAGCCTCCTCCCTTAATTTCCCTCTATTCTTGTCTTGGAGTTTCCATCAATAGAGAATGAATCTCCAGTTGCTTTACCCTGAGGGAACCCCTCTGCCTCCTACCTCAGGACCACGCGTTGGGGATTGTTCTAGTGAGGAAAGTGTACGGGAGGAGACACTGGGACACTTTATTCTGGCTTTTCAGATTTGACCACTGTACCTTCTCCTGTTCCCCTCAGACATGTGACCCAGAATCTCCCAGTATATTGGATGGGCCAAAAAATTTGTTTTTCTTCAAAATCTTATGGAAAAACCCTAGTGAACTTTAGTGTTTTTTAGTTTTTGCATAATATAAAATAACCTATTTTGTTTCTCTGCTAAGCAAAAAAAATCAGTTATCAAGAATTGTTTCATGAAAGGGCATCTGACTCTCAGTTGGCTCTTTAAAGCAATTATCCAAACTCAGCCTTTCAATGTTTGTTAAATATTTTGAGAATTGCTGTTACTTTGGTGGCTGATTATTAATAAAAATTCTTTTAAAAAATTATAGGTGAGATATGAAGCCTTGCAAACATTGTGTTCAGCTCCTCCATCTGATGTCCTGAACTGTGAAAACTGGACCACTCTCTGTGAGAAGCTGACAGTGTATCTTTCAGATCCTGATCCTGTATTTAGTGTAAGGAAATGCTTACAGAAGTATAAACATTTTCTATTTTTTTTCCCTACCATTCTAGAAGCAAATGGAATATGATTTTCTTTAATAGTAGCTCAAATATTTACGGAATTTCACCTCCAACTTTTGAGTTGTCAAGTTTTTTTTTTTTTTTTTTTTTTTTTTTAGGGAATTAGCTTACTGCATCATGATTAGATTCAGGGTCTGGTTAGTATCACACTTCATTGCCAAGACAGACTTTATTAGCATGAGTTTTGTTTTTATCTTCTAAAGGGACATCTAAGTATCTGTGTCATTGTTTTTCAATTAAGAAAACTATTTTAAAAGAAAGAGTGTGTTTTTGAAAGGATTCATATGTGAAAACTTGAACTTGAAATGATTAAAATTTACTCTGAAAGATTTAAATAAGCATTTTCCTTATGTATTTAAGTGTTAGAGATTGCTTAAGTGCTTAGAAGGGCTTCCCTCCTAACTTAGTTGGTAAAGGATCTGCCTGCAATGCAAGCAACCCAGGTTCGGTTCCTGGGTCTCAAAGATCCCCTGGAAATGGAAATGACAGCCCTCTCTAGTATTCTTGCCTGGAGAATCCCATGGACAGAGAAGCCTGGCAGGCTACAGTTCATGATCGCAAGAGTCAGACATGACTTAGCAACTAAACCACTACCACCAACTGCCTAGAAAGAGAAGTCAGGAAACTGTAAAGCTAAGACATTACTTATACAGCAAATATAGACAATTGCAAAAATTAAGGTTGCAAAGTAGAAGAGGTAGTTATGTAAAAAATGATTCACATATGACTTCTCAGAAGCAGTATATGATGAAAAGCAAGGTTATGTTAAAAAGTGCAGTAATTATATGGGATTAAAAAAAATCTGAACTGTGTTCCAGCATCACATTTAACTACAAACTAAGTTTTTAAAGTGCCTTTTTCTTCATAAGTGATATATCAGTGAAGGAAAAAAGTGTCCTTAAAATATATAAGGTTTTTTAATATAGAATTTTTTAAGGTATTAGTAAAAGATAAATTTACTTACAATACACATCATTCTAGACCATATGTTGGGAACACACTGAGCAAGACAGAAGCCTTTGCCTGCATAGAACTTACATTCTAGAAGATGAGACAGTAAACAGTTCATAAAAATAAATCTCAATACCTTTTTACTACTTAAAAATATTCTTTCATCAATGAAAGTATAATTGTACTGGTAAACAGAAGGGATTTGGAAACAAGTGGTTTATTCATATTTTTTGTAAGAGGGAAAATGGTTTATTCAATCCTGGATGCAGTTCAACCATACTAACACCAGAGGGTGATGCAGACTTCCCCAAAATTCTGAAGGATTCAAGGGGGAAGGATATTTCAGGGTTACCTTTTCGCTTCAAGGCATTCTAACAGGAAATACAATTGTTTAAGTTTCCCTTCTAAAGATAGAATAGTACTCTAATAGGTTTTCTTTATTACCATTATAAATATTGTAAAGATCATGCTGGGTCAATTTAAGTGGTTTGGTTTGGCTCTTATGTGCAGCAAGAGTTTGTGTCAGTACTTAAGGCAATAAAATTGGAAGAAGCAGTCACCTGAGGTGAGATGACAATAGAACCAATCACTTGAGTAGGAAACAAGGTATGATGTTCTTTTTGTCTAGAACTTATGCGTTGTCCACATTGCTGCAACTATGAAAACATGCTTCCCAAATTAATTAATACCCTCTGTTCAGTAAGAATCTCTTAGGTTATTGCAATATATTTTTAGTCACTTGTTTATGCGTGTGTTAGTCATTCAGCTGCATGCGACTCTTTGCGACCCCATGGACTATATCCCACCAGGCTACCCTGCCCATGGAGTTCTCCAGGCAAGAATATTGGAGTGAGTTGCCATTCCCTTCTCCAGGGTGTCTTCCCAACCCAGGAATTGAACCCAGGTCTCCCACATTGTGGGCAGATTCTTTACCATCTGAGCCATGTACATCTCCTTGGGTAACCATTTTCTTAAATTTATTAATCTAATATTTGATATAGGCAAGGTTATTAGTTTTTCCCTCAAAGTTGAACATTTGAGGGAATTTTATTTTTTTTAATGAGAAATTGAATTTCACTGTAAGATTAATCCCATCAAAGTTGGTATAATTAAAATGATAAACTGTCATTTCTAAGTACCTGTTAGTGTCATGTACTGACTGCATCTCTTATCTCATTTAATTTTTCTACATTGTGATAGTTTCTACTTTATGTTTTAATAATGTAGAATTTTACAATATAATATTTTTCTTGGGAGTAGGTAAAATTATTGAAGTCCTAAAAGTCTAAACTTTCCATGTAAGCAATTAAAACAAAAACAGATACTGGATTTGGAAAGGAATGGGTTTTTTGTTTTTTACATTTAGTACTCCTACTGTTTCCTTGTCTGATACCTTTACATTATGTCAGATTATAACAAATTATATTGTTTCCTTCCTTTAGTGAACCTCACTCTGCCTCCCCACGTCTGTATCCACTATTACCAAATTTTACAATGTTCTGCTGCATTAGATTGACTCTTAGTTTTGGTTGACTTTACTTTTTGCCAACCAACACAAGAATGTGCTGTTTTAGTTACATTTCTATTGAAGTTTTTGAATGGTCATGTATTTATTAAGGTTTTTGCTATGTGAAAAAATGATTCTTACAAAAATAGATGATGAAAGAATCTTGGATACAAATTTTGTTTCATTTCCATAGGACCGGATTTTAAAATTCTATGCACAGACGTTTACACTTTCACCGTTACATATGACTAAGGAAATTTATACAAGCTTAGGTATGTTAAATATATCATTTTCAAAACTTTTGAAAATTTGTGCTTAAGAAAAATGGATAGGAAATAGCATTTTAGAAAGCACTATAACTGAATGGCATAATAACCTTATTTTTACTTTTCCTTTTTAGCTAAATATTTGGAGTTATACTTTGTTTCCAGGGAAAATCATATTCCTACTCTTTCAACTGGCATAGACATAAGTAATCCTAATGTGACCCATTTACTTAAAAAGGTATTTACTTTCTGTAATATGCTTTTATTTCTCTTTTGTAATTCTGTATTTAAGAATTCTAACCTTTTGAGAATGGTTATACACTGTTTTATAGATTCGTCTTTTAAATGAATATCAGAAAGAGGCTCCATCTTTTTGGATTCGACACCCAGAAAAGTAAGCCCCCTAATTTATACCAGTAATAAGATTAGGAGTCTTACTGGCCACATAAATTTCAAAAAGTAGATAGTCAACTGATTTTATGTAGTTTATTTTTAGCTTTTCATGTTTTGTACTTTGCTATGTGAATGACTCTATAACAGTATATATAATACAGTTTAATTATCACAGTGTGTTTTCCAAGTGACTCAGCTGTAAAAAAAATTCACCTGCAATGCAGGAGATTATGGGTTTGATCCCTGGGTCCAAAAGATACCCTGGAGAAGTAAATGTAACCACTTTGGTATTCTTGCCTGGTTACTCCCATGAAGAGAGGAACCTGGTAGGCTACAGTCCATGGGGTTGCAAAAAGAGTCAGGCACACCTTAGTGACTAAACAGCAATAAAATTATCACAGCAAGGTAAAAAGAGGGTGCTGCAGCCTCAGGTTCTTTCATTACTGGTCTTTGAATCTTTGATACTTTAGTGAAGTTCCTTTAATGTTCTTTAAACTTTTCCCTTTTTAATTCTAAGATTTTTAATGAGGTTGTAAGGGTAACTGTGGTCTAAAAAGGAAAGTTAAATTTGAACAGCCAGTGTTGAAGTAGAACATAAGTTTTTAGAGCAGAGGAAATTGGGGGTGAATCTCATCTGTGCCATTTACTGAAATATTAAAAAATAAGGTTTTGAAATATTACTCATTACTTTATCATTCCATAAATAAAAAATGTCACTATTATATATATAATGTTTTTTTTTTTTTCTAAAAATCACTTCTTTCCCAAACTATTAGGTATATGGAAGAAATTGTGGAGAGTACCTTGTCTTTGTTATCAGTTAAGCATGATCAAAGCCATCTTGTCTCACAAAAAATTTTGGATCCGATATATTTTCTTGCATTGGTGGATACCAAAGCTGTGTGGTTCAAAAAGTGGATGGTAAGGAAATATGGATGTTTTTCTACCTTTCTTTGCATTGCTGTATTGTTTTAAAGAATAGCTGCTGTTTGTTTACAGTGTCAAGAATTCTAATCACATTTACATGTGTTAAATCACTTAATTCTAATAACAGTTTATGACATAGGTAGTATTACTATCCTATTTTACAGATGCAGCATCTGAGGCATAGAGAAGTAACTTGCTCAGTATTCTTTACCTAGTAGGTGGTAGATTCAGAATAGGATTTTAACGGTAATTCATTTGAATCTACTAAACCAAATGACCTGTTCCAAATCATGTCTTATTTTATTTTTTAATTTTTAAAATCTTTTGGCCTTGCCACTCCACGTATGAGATCTTAGTTGCCTGACCAGAGATGAAACTTGTGCCCCCTGCATTGGAGGTGCAGAGTTAACTGTTGGACTGCCAGAGAAGTCTCATATCTTAATTTTAAAGCTATGAATTTTTAAAGAAGATATGGTAAACCATAAGGGTTCAATTTCACTTTTCTCTGGCTTATACATGTCTGCAAACATCTCTTCATTTGCCACTTCCTGAATCTGCAGTTTAGAAAATGTGTTTAATGCCTGAATGCTGGTGACTTCCTGTGGAACTGACCACTGCCTTAGAACTGTACTAATATTAAAAGACTGTTAAAGACTTTGTTTCCCTCTTCTGCTGCTGAGTAAGAGTAGTCTGTGTCTGACAGTAGTCATAGTTATATTGGATTGTGTTCTTATATCTTTGTCCCTCTCAACATGTATTTGTTGCAGTGGGAAGGATGGGAATGGGGCCATATCTTGCCATGCAAACCATGCAAAGCAGCAATGTGCTTCATTACTACTTAACATGATTTGGATGTTATCTAGCTGATGTTTTCCTTTTTTTTTTTTTTTAATTTTTATCTCAACTGTATCAGTTCAGTTCAGTTGCTCATCATGTCTCACTCTTTGTGACCCCATGGACTGCAGCACGCCAGGCTTCCCTGTTCATTACCAACTCCCAGAGTTTACTCAAACTCATGTCCATTGAGTCGGTGATGCCATCCAACCATCTCATCCTCTGTCAGCCCCTACTCCCACCTTCAATGTTTTCCAGAATCAGGGTCTTTTCAAATGCGTCAGTGCTTGGCATCAGGCGGCCAAAGAATTGGAATTTCAGCTTCAGCATCAGCCCTTCCAATGAATATTCAGGACTGATTTCCTTTAGGATTGACTAGTTGGATCTCCTTCCAGTCCAAGTGACTCTTAAGTGTCTTCTCCAACACCACAGTTCAAAAGCATCAATTCTCCAATACTCAACTTTCTTTATAGTCCAACTCTCACATCCGTACATGACTACTAGAAAAACCATAGCTTTGACTAGACAGATCTTTGTCAGCAAAGTAGTGTCTCTGCTTTTTAATATGCTGTCTAGGTTGGTCATAGCTTTCCTTCCAAGGAGTAAGCGTCTTTTAATTTCATGGCTGCAATCACCATCTGCAGTGATTTTGGAGCAAAAAAACAAAATAAAGTCTGTTGCTGTTTTCATTGTCTCCCCATCTGTTTGCCATGAAGTGATGGAACCGAATGCCATGATTTTAGTTTTCTGAATGTTGAGTTTTAAACCAACTTTTCCACTCTCCTCTTTCACTTTCATCAAGAGGATCTTTAGTTCTTCTTCACTTTCTGCCGTAAGGGTGGTGGTTCTCTGCATATCTGAGGTTATTGATATTTCTCCCACAATCTTCATTCCAGCTTGTGATTCTTCCAGCCTGGCATTTCTCATGATGTACTCTGTATATAAGTTAAATAAACAGGGTGACAATATACAGCCTTGACGTACTCCTGTCCCATTTTGGAACCAGTCTGTTGTTCCATGTCCAGTTCTAATTGTTGCTTCCTGACCTGCATACAGATTTCTCAGGAGGCAGGTCAGGTGGTCTGGTATTCACATCTCTTTAAGAATTTTCCATAGTTTGTTGCGATCCACACAGTCAAAGGCTTTGGCATAATCAATAGAGCAGAAGTAGATGTTTTTCTGGAACTCTCTTGCTTTTTTTGATGATCCAACGGATGTTGGCAATTTAATCTCTGGTTCCTCTGCCTTTTTTTAAATCCAACTTGAACATCTGCAGTTCACGGTTCATGTACTGTTGAAGCCTGGCTTGGAGAACTTTGAGCATTACTTCGCTAGTGTGTGAGATGAGTGCAATTGTTCGGTAGTTTGAACTTTCTTTGGCATTACCTTTCCTTGGAATTGGAATGAAAACTGACCTTTTCCAGTCCTGTGGTCACTGCTGAATTTTCCAAATTTGCGTGCATATTGAGTGCAGCACTTTCACAGCATCATCTTTTAGGATTTGAAAGATCTCAACTGGATTCCATAACTTCCACTAGCTTTGTAGTAATGCTTCCTAAGGCCCACTTGACTTCACATTCCAGGATGTCTGGCTCTAGGTGAGTGATCACACCATCATGGTTATCTGGGTCATGAAGATCTTTTTTGTATAGTTCTTTTGTGTATTGTTGCCACCTCTTCTTAGTATCTTTTGCTTCTGTGAGGTCCATAGCATTTCTGTCCTTAATTGTGTTCATCTTTGCATGACATATTCCCTTGGTATCTCTAATTTTCTTGAAGAGATCTCTAGTCTTTCCCATTCTATTGTTTTCCTCTATTTCTTTGCATTGATCACTGAGGAAGGCTTTCTTATCTCTCCTTGCTGTTCTTTGGAACTCTGCATTCAAATGGAACTATCTTTCCTTTTCTCCTTTCCCTTTCACCTCTTCTCTTTTCTCAGTTACTTGTAAGGCCTCCTCAGACAACCATTTTTCCTTTTTGCATTTCTTTTTCTTGGGGATGGTCTTGGTCACTGCCTCTTGTACAGTGTCACGAACCTCCATCCATAGTTCTTCAGGCACTCTATCATATCTAATTCCTTGAATGTCTTTGTCGCTTCCACTGTATAATCTTAAAAGGTTTGGTTTAGGTCATACCTGAATGGTCTAGTGGTTTTCCCTACTTTCTTCAGTTTAAGTCTGAGTTTGGCAATAAGGCGTTCATTATCTGAGCCACAGTCAGCTCTGTCTTATTTTTGTTGACTGTATAGAACTTCTCCATCTTTGGCTGCGAAGAGTACAATCAACCTGATTTCAGTGTTGGCCATCTGATGATGTCCATGTGTAGAGTCTTCTTTTGTGTTGTTGGTAGAGGGTGTTTGCCATGACCAGTGTGTTCTCTTGGCAAAACTCTATTAGCCTTTGTCCTGCTTCATTCTGTACTCCAAGGCCAAATTTGCCTGTTACTCCAGGTATCTCTTAGCTTACTACTTTTGCATTCCAGTCCCCTATAATGAAAAGGACCTCATTTTTGGGTTTTGTAGGTCTTCATAGAACCATTCAAGTTAAGCTTCTTCAGCATTACTGTTCGGGGCATAGACTTGGATTACTGTGACATTGAATGGTTATCGTATCAACTGTATGATAATGCCCAGTTAACCAAAGCATCTGTTTGGTGCTTAACAGTTATCTGCCCTCCATATAGTATATGTTTGGTAAACGCTTGCTGAACTTAATTTAGCCTGAACTCTTTGTTCTTCATGGCAAATAGATGGGGAAACAATGAAAACAGTGACAGAGTATTTTTTTGGCCTCCAAAGTGACTGAAGATTTTGACTACAGCCATGAAATTAAAAGATACTTGCTCCTTGGAAGAAAAGTTATGACCAACCTCGATAGCATATTAAAAAGCAGAGATATTACTTTGCTCACAAAGGTTCGTCTAGTGAAAGCTGTGGTTTTTCCAGTAGTCATGTGTGGATGTGAGAGTTGGACTTAAAGAAAGCTGAGCACCAAAGAATTGATGCTTTTGAACTGTGGTGTTGGAGAAGACTTTTGAGAGTTTCTCATATAGCAAGGAGATCCAACCAATCCATCCTAAAGGAAATCAGTCCTGAATATTCATTGGAAGGACTGACGCTGAAGTGGAAACTCTTAATACGTTGGCCACCAGATGTGAAGAACTGACTCATTAGAAAAGACCCTGATGCTGGGAAAGATTGAAAGCAGGAAGAGAAGGGGATGACAAAGGATGAGATTGTTGGATGGCATCACTGACTCAATGGATATGAGTTTGAGTAGGCTCCAGGAGTGGGTGATGAACAGGGAGGCCTGGCGTGCTGTGGTTCATGGGGTCTCAAAGAGTCTGACACGACTGAGTGACTGAACTGAAACTGAAACTTTGTTCCTCAATCTGATATTTGACCTTTTTCTTTTTTTGATTATCAAATTATACCACTATTATAGAACATATGCCAAATATGTAAAAGCACAAATAAAATTAAATCTAACTGTATACATGGGCATAGCAACTATTGAGATTTTATTTTATGTAGTTGTATGCTTTAAAAAAGACCTAAATAGATTAATTTTAACACATCTTATTCTAAGTGCTTCTGATTAACTTTTTTCACTTAACATTTTTATTGTCAGCACTTAATTCTAAAGAGAATGAGACACATCACAGGAAAACCAGCCAACAGAAAATTATTAAATAGCTCCCATTGTGTTCTCGTATTACTAAAATTTATCACATTCTTCACTCATCTAAGGCAGAAGTTGTCATACTTTATGTTAAGAGCCAGGCAGTAAATATTTCTGACTTTGTAGAGTGTCTTGCCTCTGATGCAATGAATCAGTTCTCTGCCATAGCATAAAACATTCTTCACCAAATATCAGAAGGCAGCTAACTTTGACCTGAGGGTTGTGGTATGTGGACTATGGTCTAAGGGATGTACTATGAGGATTTCTTTTTAGAACATGGTCAATAGTTTAATTGTAAGGCAGCATATTTCTCTTACTTTACCTGAAAAGTGGATTAATGATTTTTTAAAAACATTTTAAGCTACAAGGGTTAAAACACAGAAAGTGAGAGTGAAAGTCACTCAGTTGTGTATGACTCGTTGCGACCCCATGGACTATATAGTCCCTGGAATTCTCCAGGCAGGAATACTGGAGTGGGTAGCCTTTCCCTTCTCCGGGGGATCTTTCCAACCCAGGGACTGAACCCAAGTCTCCTTCATTACAAGTGGATTCTTTACCAACTGAGCTACAAGAGAAGCCCCCAAAAAACAAACGGTTTTGATTAACTCTCAATTAACGCAAACCTCATTTGGTTAAATTCTATTCCCCAGAAGTTCTGATAGCTTTTACAGAATATTATTTTTTAAAGTAAAATGAAAAACTGCATTAAAGGCTAATGATATTGAACCTAAGTAACATTTATGTAAAATTTCCCTTTTGTACAATGCATAAAAACATATTTTAATCTCATTTATGCTTAGTTCTAAGGAGAGTTTTTTTGGCACTTTGAATTGATTTTAAAATATGGTTGGCAGGGAATGATTAAGCTATTGTCCCTTGAGAGCATTTCAACCTTGGCATACTTCTGTGTATGTAAACATTACAGTTCCCTCTTTGTTGTGAGAATTGCGAGTTCTCCCCTCACCCCTCCTTGCCCTCATTTCTTTTTTTTTTTTTTTAATTTTATTTTATTAGTTGGAGGCCAATTACTTCACAGCATTTCAGTGGGTTTTGTCATACATTGACACGAATCAGCCATAGAGTTACACATATTCCCCATCCCGATCCCCCCTCCCACCTCCCTCTCCACCCGACTCCTCTGGGTCCTCCCAGTGCACCAGGCCCGAGCACTCGTCTCATGCATCTCACCTGGGCTAGTGATCTGTTTCACCATAGATAATATACATGCTGTTCTTTTGAAATATCCCACCCTCACCTTCTCCCACAGAGTTCAAAAGTCTGTTCTGTACTTCTGTGTCTCTTTTTCTGTTTTGCATATAGGGTTATCATTACCATCTTTCTAAATTCCATATATATGTGTTAGTATGCTGTAATGTTCTTTATCTTTCTGGCTTACTTCACTCTGTATAATGGGCTCCAGTTTCATCCATCTCATTAGAACTGATTCAAATGAATTCTTTTTAACCACTGAGTAATATTCCATGGTGTATATATACCACAGCTTCCTTATCCATTCATCTGCTGATGGGCATCTAGGCTGCTTCCACGTCCTGGCTATTATAAACAGTGCTGCGATGAACATTGGGGTGCACGTGTCTCTTTCAGATCTGGTTTCCTCGGTGTGTATGCCCAGAAGTGGTATTGCTGGGTCATATGGCAGTTCTACTTCCAGTTTTTTAAGAAATCTCCACACTGTTTTCCATAGTGGCTGTACTAGTTTGCATTCCCTCCAACAGTGTAGGAGGGTTCCCTTTTCTCCACACCCTCTCCAGCATTTATTGCTTGTAGACTTTTGGATAGCAGCCATCCTGACTGGCGTGTAATGGTACCTCATTGTGGTTTTGATTTGCATTTCTCTGATAATGACTGATGTTGAGCATCTTTTCATGTGTTTGTTAGCCATCTGTATGTCTTCTTTGGAGAAATGTCTGTTTAGTTCTTTGGCCCATTTTTTGATTGGGTCATTTATTTTTCTGGAATTGAGCTTCAGGAGTTGCTTGTATATTTTTGAGGTTAATCCTTTGTCTGTTTCTTCATTTGCTATTATTTTCTCCCAATCTGAGGGCTGTCTTTTCACCTTACTTATAGTTTCCTTTGTTTCCTAAGTTTCATTAGGTCCCATTTGTTTAGGTTTGCTTTTATTTCCAATATTCTGGGAGGTGGGTCATAGAGGACCCTGCTGAGATTTATGTCGGAGAGTGTTTTGCCCATGTTCTCCTCTAGGAGTTTTATAGTTTCTGATCTTACATTTAGATCTTTAATCCATTTTGAGTTTATTTTTGTGTATGGTGTTAGAAAGTGATCTAGTTTCATTCTTTTACAAGTGGTTGACCAGTTTTCCCAGCACCACTTGTTAAAGAGGTTGTCTTTTTTCCATTGTATATCCTTGCCTCCTTTACAGACAAGCAAAAGCTGAGAGAATTCAGCACCACCAAACCAGCTCTTCAACAAATGCTAAAAGATCTTCTCTAGACAGGAAATGCAGAAAGGTTGTATAAACTTGAACCCAAAACAACAAAGTAAATGGTAACGGGACCATACCTATCAATAATTACCTTAAATGTCAATAGGTTGAATGCCCCAACCAAAATCAAAGATTGGCTGAATGGATACAAAAACAAGACCCCTATATATGCTGTCTACAAGAGACCCACCTCAAAACCAGAGACACATACAGACTAAAAGTGAAGGGCTGGAAAAAAATATTTCACGCAAATGGAGACCAAAAGAAAGCAGGAGTCGCAATACTCATATCAGATAAAATAGACTTTCAAATAAAGGATGTGAAAAGAGACAAAGGACACTACATAATGATCAAAGGATCAATCCAAGAAGAAGATATAACAATTATAAATATATATGCACCTAACATAGGAGCACCGCAATATGTACGGCAAACGCTAGTGAGTATGAAAGAGGAAATTAATAGTAACACAATAATAGTGGGAGACTTTAATACCCCACTCACAACTATGGATAGATCAACTAAACAGAAAATCAACAAGGAAACACAAACCTTAAATGATACAATGGACCAGCTAGACCTAATTGATATCTGTAGGACATTTCACCCCAAAACAATCAATTTCACGTTTTTCTCAAGTGCACACGGAACCTTCTCCAGAATAGATCACATCCTGGGCCATAAATCTGGTCTTGGAAAATTCAGAAAAATTGAAATCATTCCAGTCATCTTTTCTGACCACAGTGCAGTAAGATTAGATCTCAATTACAGGGAAAAAATTGTTAAAAATTAAAACATATGGAGGCTAAATAACACGCTTCTGAATGCCCTCATTTCTTAATCTTCCCTTTATGCTCTGTCATATACTGGTAGTCAGGCATATTTTTTGGTTTTAAAATAACTTAGTATGGTAACTGGACACAACTGAAGGATAGAATCTATCCCTGGATAGATCAGGGATACTGGTCTATTAGTAAACGCTCCAGTTTTTAATATGATTTGCATTCTTGTGATTGCTATGCTTATAAATCATTATACTTAGAAAAACCTGTTTTGCCTTGATTACAATAATTTAAACTAAGTTATTCTGTAATTTGTGTTACTGTAGAGAGATGATGCAGGAAATATAGATTTTGAATGGTATAGTTTGAATATTAAATGTCATTTTCCTCCTAATTTTAGCATGCATATTATAGCAGAACTGCAGTACTAAGACTTCTGGAAAAGAAATATAAATCTCTGGTAAGTCTGTTTTTGTTCTTATCTTGAGAAATAATATCACAAGAAGATATATGATGTAATAACTTGAATGCACAAAGTTGAGTGATAATTAATGTTGGATAATGAAGTAATCCCCCTTTTATGTGACTTTTAAACTACCATTCTGTGAAACATAAAAGGATAAAAGTAGAGACTTAAAATACAGTCAAGATAAGAGCTAGGAAGTATATAACTTCATAGTATTAATAAATTGAGCTGCTAACAAGCTACTTTGGTATAAGCTGTTAAGTATTATCATATTGTTTAATTCAGATCAGGTGTTTGTAGCATCTCCCCCCCTCCCCAATTTCATTCTACAAAATTTTCTCTTGCTTTTGACTGAAAGTTGCATTAAAAAACTCAGAATGTAAGTGCTTTTGTATTCGCACATTGATTCAAGTTATACTAAATACAAACTAATAACTGTAAAATATATTAGTAGAATTTTCAGCTTTTAATGCTATTGGTAGAACAGTGTGTTAGAGCACTGAAAGGAATGGATTCAGCCAGTCTAGCGAATAATTGACAAATATGAAAATTGTGAAATTAAGGTTATACTGATATGACTTTCAGATAATAAATATGGTTTATGTACTTAAGTAAAATCTTGAGAACAGAAGTGAAGAGAAAAATTCCTAGAATTGTGAATTTTAAGAATACTGTGATAGGACATAAATTGAAGAAAGGAAAACAAAAATTGTTTTCTGTTTGAGAATTAAACGAATTGGGGTTCAGAAAGGCGAAGGTGGAGATATTGACTATTAAAATGGGACTTTATTTGTGGAAGTAATAGGTATTTAAAAATCCTTAGAGAAACTAAAAGTCTTTCTATACTTCTCTCTCATTCCATTTTTAATGGAAATTTGTTGCTGCCATGTGAGCATAAAGTGATCTTGCTAGAATAGAGAAAGAAGAAAAAACAGGAATGATTGTTTTCCTCACATGATTTGACATACAGATATCTCACTCTTGCTGTCAGAAAGGTCCTGGTGGAAGTATTTCAAATGTTTCTTTTAGGTTAACACTTAAAATATGTCCCTTATTTGAAAAGTGAATTATATTATAGTCAGTTCTTAGCCCACAAATATTCTACCAACTTGTTCAGATATTTTATCTCATATACATAATGAACCAAACTTGCATCTTGCATGAGATTTCATCCTAAATCTTATTTTCTCTAAAAGTTTTCATAAATTTACCAAAATATTAAAAGATATTTTTATGGTTATATTTATGGGTGTACGTACATGTACACACACGCACACACACACACACACACACACACACACACAGATTTCCCAGGTGTCTCAGTGGTAAAGAATCCACCTGCCAATACAGGAGACACAGGTTAGATCCCTGGGTTGGGAAGATCCCCTGGAGAAGGAAATGGCTACCCACTCCAGTATTCTTGCCTGGAGAATTCCATGGACAGAGGAGCCTCGTGAGCTACAGTCCATGGGGTCACAAAGAGTCAGACATGACTTAGCGACTCATACTTGGGGTCAGGACTTACTCAATTGAATATTTGTCATTCATTGATATAAGTAACACAGTGGGAAGACAACAGGATTTTGGAAAAGGTTATGACTTTAGATTTGGTAGATTTAGTCATATCAAGTTTGAGATCCAGATTTCCTGGTGGGGAGATTTCATTTTATTGGTCTGGATCCTAAAGGTTGATTTAGACATAGATATGGAAGGGGGTTCCCAAAGCCCATCCCTAGATTTGATGATCTGCTGGGAGAATTTCTAGCACTCAATATGTAGTTGTACTCCCAGCTATGGTTTCTTACCAAAAAAAAAAGATACAAAACAGAGCTGGTGTAAGGATAAGGCATACTGGAGAAGATACTGAGCTTCAACTTCTGAGCCTTTTTTCCCACAGAGTCACACAGGACTCATCTTAATTTCTCCAGTGTCAAAGTATGACAGCTCATGTGAAATGTTGTCTACCAGAGAAACTTATTAGAGATTTAGTGCCCATTTTCTTTTTAAATCAGGGATTAATCATGTTGGCACCTTCTGCCTACTACATACCAGGGATCCACACTCCCAGAAGGAACACAGACATTCAGAGTAAAAACCACATTATTTGTTCAGGTACAGTTTTTAGAATGGTAGGAAAAGTCCTGAAATCCAAGTTTTCAGATGATAGTCAAGGTTCGGTCTTGTAGGCGGGCCATTCTAATGATGGTAATCCTTCCTTGCTAATTCTTCTACATGAAACAAGGTCATAAGAATGAATGAGACTAAGAAATCTATCAATTCCTTGATTCTATCATTATGAACTCATCTCTGTCCACACAGCCTCTTTGGTTTTCCCATCTAAAGTTTAACCTTTCCTTTCCCTTAGGTTCTAGCTCTTCCTGTTCTTAGACACTATTCTATCAATTATCCTTTCTCTTCTACATACTCTTAACTTCCTTTCTACTTAAGCAAGACCATATCCTTTCAACCCGAAGAATACATTCTTGACCTAAGACCTCACCCTATGTTTTACCCTTTTTCTGTTTCATGGCTAACCTTCTTGAAAATTATACTATCTGCCTTTAATTTTTCAGTTCTTATTCCCTTTCCTTATAGTTAGTTCTATTCCCCAAGCTCCCTTGAAATTGATCTTTTGAAGATCAACAAAACCCTCTTTATTACTACATCTAGCAATTATTACTCCTTAACTCACTGGTGGCCTTTATTTTATTGAGATTTAGAATGAGATGATATCTACAGGAAGTATGTAGGTGCAGAGGAAAGGAAGAAGATTTGAAATCTTTGCTTGTGGAGAGTGGGAAAAGGCAGTAGAATGAAGACTATCAGAGAATTGCTGGATACAGAAGTTGGAAATCATTTTTTATGACTGTTCTTTGTATTGAGAATATTCTTTATCAGCTTTTAGCAATTCTGGTATCTAAGGTGGAAATGAAAGCTAGATACAGGTCATGTTTTACTGGCTAAGTAGAAAGAAAAGACTTAAGGCAAGAAAATTGGGCATATTGACAAGAGAATTTTTAAAGTCATGACCAGAACTTTTTCATCTTTCACTATAAAATGTCAAATACATTTGTATTTTTGTCTTATTACTAACATTGTAACAATAGTATATTATTGATCTACAAATATTTTCCATGTTTCCTGGAATGAAGCCATAGTTAAAATGTAATTGCAGAGACTGAGCTTCAGTGGAAAGGTGCTGTTCTAAATTTTATGAATATTTTTCTTAGATATTTTCCCAACATATTTTACAGCCTTGACTAACTTTTTTAATACATGGACTTGTGGGCTTAAAATTTTAGGATTAATAGGCTGTTATTTTATTAGATAACTACAGCGGTTCAGCAGTGTGTTCAGTACTTTGAGTTGTGTGAAACCATGAAAGGTGATGAAGTTTTGGGACATTCAAAGTCTTGTGGTAAGTATTATATTTTGTCACATTTTAAAAAATGGTAAATTTTTTTAATAAATAGCTTTGTAATTTATCTTTTAATATCATGATAAATTAGATTGCTTTTGCTAACACAAGATACTTTCCCCAGATTTAAGATACAGCATAATATGACCTTTTATAGCAGATCTACATTTGAAGGTATCATAGTGATTCTTACATTCTGCAGTTTTTTAGTTCATAACATGGTGTATGTCCTCGTGAGTTACACTACAGTAATACACTAGAGGAAGAAAGAATGAAAGTATATCAGGTGCATTTTATTGGGAGGAAAATTTCTATGGAATACCGTTTTATTATTGAACACGTTGCCCCATTTTTTTATTCTGCTCTGCTTATTCTCAGTCTGAGCTAAAATATTCTAGATGTTTCATAGTCTAGCCCTTATATATCTATCTAATCTCATATCTAGTTATTGATAGAAGTGGATCTTCTCTTAGAAGGCATACCAGTGCCTGCACTTTGGTTATTCCTACTCCTGCTGCCACAATCCATAATCCCTACCCTGATAACAATCTTACTGTGAAAGAGTAAACTTTGAGTTTTTCAGGAAGGCTTCTTTGCCTTGGGTGAATTTTTATTGTTCTTGATGACTTCATAAAGCTTTGCATGTGAATTTGATATCTTTTATCATTCTATGTCACTTTTTTAGGGAAATATTAAGTTCTTTGAGAATATGAAGGTATCTTATAATTTCCTTTATCCCTGAATAAATTCTTTACTGAATAAAAATGGCCAAAGACCAGTTATTAACAGGTTTCAAAATATAAGTGTTTTGTAGTAAAGGAGAAAGTACAGAAAGAAGCCAGAACTTTGAGAGAAGACAAAGATATATAAGTTTATATGCATATGAGAGTAAAAGTGTTAGTCACTCAGTCGTGTCCGACAGTTTGCGGCCACATGGACTGTAGCCCACCAGGCTTCTCTGTCCATGGAATTCTCTAGGCAGGAATACTGGAGTGGGTATCCATTCCCTTCTCCAGGAGATATTTACCAACCCAGGGATCGAACCCAGGTCTTCTGCATTGCAGGCATATTCTTTAATGTCTGAGCCGCCAGTGAAGCCTGTGTGTGTGTGTGTGTGTGTGTGTGTGTGTGTGTGTGTGTGTAATCTGTAAATTCATATATTTTTCTAATTAATATTAAAATGTTGTATCTAGCTCTTTTTTCCCTACCACTGTCCCAGCCCTTCATTGCCTTGGTTTTTTCCCTGTTGAAGACTTCAGGGTGCTTCACTGCATTCTTTTGACATTTCTTTCAAAATTTTTGCTTTCTTTTCTTTCAGAGTTTCCTGCCTACAGTTCCTCTACTCTAGGTCACCTCTGGTCTTCAGAAAATTAAGCAGAGGCTCTAGGTCACCTCTGGTCCTCAGGAAATTGAGCAGAGATGCTAGATCACCTCTGGTCCTCAGGAAATTGAGCAGAGACTCTAGGTCACCGCCGGTCCTCAGGAAAATTGAGCAGAGAGTGTTGTAACATTAAATTGATAGTGCACTGATGTATTTCTCTAGATTCAGCAGCTCTTTCTGTTGCTTTGGAATCATTTTAGATATTCTTTCTTCAGTGTTCAATGAATTTCATCAAACTCCACTGTCTTGCACCTGCCTACTTTTTTTCTAAGAGGAAATCTTGCATCCTTTCTCACTGGGAAAAATGGAAGTTTTTAGACATGAAATTCCTAGTTGTCCTGCATTTATGCGTGCGGATACATATTTATGTGTACCAGTGTTCCCTTTCTTCCAGTTAGAATGAAGAGGTAATCCTTCTGTTCCAGATTGAACTACTTGTCTGCTCTTGATTCTGTTCCCATCTGGTGTTTTGTTTTTTTAAGAACCATTGCTTCATTTGTTGTTGTTGTCTTTCTTTCTATTGGTACCTTTCCTTGCATTCTCTAAACCTGCTCATATTTTTCATTTTAAAAACTGAGCAGTTTCATATGTACCTTACTTCTCTTTGCTTTCCTTAAAAGAAAAGGCCTTCTAACTATTGAATGTATACCCAGGCCCCATTTCTTTATCTCCTGTTTACTTCTCAACCATGGAAATGAGACTTTTATTTCTGCTACTCCATGGTCTTCCCATTAACTTTCTCTTCTTTCTTGCCCTCAGTTTACAGCATTTGCCTCTCTTGACTCTTTCCCTCATCTTCCTGGTACCATTCATTCTCATCTAACACATTTTTCTTAGTCACTTGAAAGGCTCTTTTTATGTCTGTACTTTAAAAAGTTTTGATCTTTGCTTTTTTTCAGCTTAGTCTACCTGTTATCTCTTAAGGGAGCCCATCCACTCTCATGGTTTCAAATATTAGATATTTTTATATATAAATGAACACTCTGAAATGTTTAAGTCTGTATTTGGGGGTTCCTGAGTCCCAGACCCATGTACTCATACTTAGTATTCTATTTGGAAGATCCTTGGGAATCAATATTAAAATATCAAGGACTGAAATCATTATTATCTTTCTAAACATTTTTTTCTTCAGAATTAAAAAGAAGAATTTACTATGTACTCAGGAACTTGAGAATTTTTTTTAATCTTTTCATGGTCTGCATGTAATTCTAGCTAAGGCACATTGATTTATTTCCTTGAACATTTATTTTTCGTCTCATCTTCTTCATTCTTTTTTCTAATGTATGCTTTTGTTCATGATTTTCCGAATGAGTGTTGCTTTAAGCCTTGACCTTCTTCCATTTACCTTTCCATTTTGCTGTCAGTCAGTTTTCCACAAGCATATTTGGTTGCTTTTCTGCTTGAAACCCTTTAGTGTCATCCCGGTTGCCTCTATAATAAAGCCCATACTCTTTCTGCAGCTAAGTCCTGATATGTTGCTGCTATCCTCTAGCCATTTGTTTTTCCTACTTATCCTCCTGGCGCTCTGTTCACATCAGGCTGTTTGCCATTAGAAGCCTGATTTTTCACTCTTCTTGGTTTTTGACACCAGCAAATAGTTCAAGGTCTTATGTAAAACAGGTACTCAGTAGATCTTGAATGTATGGATGAATGAGTGAATAAATGATATATGTTAGAAGGTGCCTTTATTTTAGCAATTCTAATTTCATCTGCAAACATGGTTATAAGTATGATTGTGCTACTGGCCTTTAGTTGGTGGAATTATGCAGTAATAATGTTTTATATTGAGTTCCTTCCTTCCTTAATTCAAAGTCTCTTTATAATGACAGATAACTAACAATCTTATGGTATTTGTTTTAGAATGATCACTGTATGCCTATTATACTTTTCTGAGGTTTGATAAATTTTATAATGAATGCTTTTCTTCCGATTTAAATGTATTAAAGTATCTTGGGAAACAGTAAAGGATTTTGAAAGAAATTTATACCAAGTGTCTTCATTATAGACACTTGTTTAATATTCAGAGAGAAATAAAAACAGGTACTATGAAATATAATAGCATTAAAACAATTGTAATTGTTTTTCTTTTAAGGGATTAAGCAGAAAACTTTCTACTACTCAGGACAAGAATTACAATACATTTATTTCATTCACTCACTGAGCCTTTTGGGAAGATTACTGATCTATACCCAAGGCCGAAAGCTATTTCCTATAAAGTTGAAGACTAGAAAAGGTAAGTGCAATTAGGAGATATGAATATGTTCAGGTATGATAGAATTTGTGCTATGATTTTTTAAAGTTTAGAGATTTGGTTTGGTCTCTCCTAGGATACTGAGCAAGATACCTTTCAGTCTGCTGACAGGCTTATGTAAAGTGTTGTTATTGTTTTTTTTCCCCCCAGTATGTACTTCTTCCTACTTGTGTAATTTTGTTTCCCCTGTCTTCAATGTTTTCCTTATTTTTTTTTCTCTGCCTTTTAAAATCCTAGATATATTGGATGATTCAAGTTTGGATTCAGAACTAGAAGTCCTTGTTCTGATTCGGCTAAAAACTAGCTGTGATCTTTAAGCAACTATGTCTAATTTATTCTTCTGGATATAACCTTGTATTATAGACCCTTTTTTCTTAATTGTCCCATAGTCTCTATGAGAACTCAGATTAGGAGGATGGATGATTAGTTAAAAATTTTCTAACTTGTAAACATATGCTAGAAAATGACTTTCTTTTTCTTCCTTTTTGGAGATTCAGTATCCCTTACAGATCTTCTGGTTTTGTTTACCCAACTTATCTATCATTCACCAACTTGTCCAAAGATGGCATCACCTGGTCATTTAGGTAATCTGCTTCTATTATAAATAGAGAAATAGAAACCATGGAAAAATATTATATTTTCTGGATGTTTTGACAGACCTTATTTGGTAAAGAGATTTCATTAAGATAGCATTATTCATAATGAATTACATTGGTCCTGTCAAGTATTTGCTTAGTGAATTTATGGAGTATGGAATATTAAAGTATAAATTAAGAACTTTAGTGTTTTTATGTTGTATATCACTAGGAAAACCTTACATTACTAACTTTTGGTTTCTTAATTTCTTCATGTAAAACACTATTTTGTTCAGTATATTAGGAGGCAAATATCTGCAAATGTTAATTTATGAAACTAAAAATACCACATTAATTTTGGGACTGTTCTCTATATTTATTTATACCTGCATCTTCCTGAATATATATATTTTTAAAAGTCTTAAAAATGCTCATTTATTTCATTGGTTTTATGCTAACACAAGAAATATGCTAGTTTCCATTACAGTTTCTCCTCTGCTTTCTTCTTGTCTATGTTTTGTATTTTTTAATGATTCTAGTTTTCTCCCAGGCTTGACACCTGAATATACTTTCTTCTTTTTTTAAGAAAAAGAAGAAAAGTGAACGCAATAAGAAAGGTGTTTGCCAGGAGGGGAGAAGTTGTGAATTTGCTTCAAACCACATCCTCACTATCAAGCAGAACTTTAATGTCAAACAGCAAATGATCTAATGATGTCTTTTGGTGTTATAATGTCATTTACTTTCATTAACTTGAAGATACATTAAGCAAATATTCTCAAGTTTCAGGTCATAATTTGGTAATAAATCATCCTCTGAGCATTGAATTGTATGATTTTTAAACTCTTTAATTAACCTTGATGAGCTTTTTGAAACAGCAGTAGCTAACAGAGAAACAAAAGATGTAAGTAATGTCTTATTAAATTTTCAAAAATACTTCTTCTTTATCAGAGAATTACTCTCCTGCAAGTATGGCAACTGAAGTTCTGTGTATACTCTGTGATCAGAAAGAATGTGCAATTGAATGCTTATATAACAACACTGTGATTGAGGCTCTTCTTCAGCCTATTCATAATTTAATGAAAGGAACTAAGGTTGGTAATAAAGAGTCTCTTAATTGGGTATTAGTGAATATTCAATGGGACTTCTAAATTTGATCATTTGAAGTATTATACCATTTTCCATATAAATGTCTTTTAAATCCTACTTCATACAGTTAGTTGATTTTAGTTATGACAGTGTCAGGGAAAAGTCCATATAACATCTTAATCTTTTTTTCTGGTCAGACTTAGATATGACTGTAAGGACTGAAGTTATCTATTAAGATATTTGTTTTATAAATCTTTTAAGTCTCATAAGTACTTCGTTGTTTGTTTTAATGACAACTGTATAGCCTTTGGAAATATTTTCCTGGAGTCAGCTTTTTTTAAATATGAAGAACAAGTATTATTTTAGATAAACTTATAACCATCCCAGTTCTGAACATATGTATGTCTCTGCAGTTTGTGCTATAATATATTACCTTACATTTACATTATATACTGTATCCATCACACCCGAGGCTGAAAGAAACTGCTTAATGTCAGACATTAAAAGGTGGAAGAGTTCACCAGGCGGGCTGGGAAGACCCAGAGGAATCGGGTGGATAGGGAGGTGGGATGGGGGACCGGGATGGGGAATACGTGTAACTCTATGGCTAATTCATATCAGTGTATGACAAAACCCACTGAAAAAGAAAAAAGAAAAAAAAAAAAAAAGGTGGAAGAGTTGATACCATTACCACTAGTGCAGTCTGTCTGATATATCTCTCCACTCCTGTGACTAAATTTCTGGGAAATGACTTAAAGCCTTAGCAATAGACTAAATGTTTTCGATTTTCTGGGTCTGCATTTTGTAGTGTTTTTATTGATTTCTTCTCCCTTTTCCCACCTCTCAGTGGGATGGGCAACTGTTCACCCACTCACATATTCATCATTTATTGCTCATTCAGAAAGCATTAAACATTTTTGTGAATGTGGTACAAAGTATGGGATTCTGGGAAAGTAAGTGGTTATAATGAAAATATTTTTATCTTAGTCAGCCTCAGGAAAACAGAATGATCAGAGAAGAAATAAATAGATCATAATATACAACTTAATATTATAGAATGCCATAACATAAATTTCAAAATGTAAACCACATACCAGAGCTAAGAAATGTACTCCTGGATCTTGAACCATAGCTATTACTTCTTAGCTTTCATCTATCTCTCTTTAACATTCTGTTTTATTTTGGCATCTTTCTTTTACCTGTAAATGTGTTGGGATGGGGGAAACTCTTGATTACATAGTGCACAATTTTAACTACCAGCTTATATCTGGTCTTTTTAACAATAAGCTTTTAATTATGTCAGGTTACCATTCTTGTCTTGGCTCCTTCTCTTCCCATTGGTTCTCAACTCATTGTATTATAATCTTGCCTTCGTCATGTCACTGATGGAGCTTTGATTGCAGTTGCCTGTAATTTTAAAACATATAACTTTCCAGATTTGATCTTTAACATAGTAGATCACTTCTGAAATTATGTTTTCATAGCTTTCCTACAATCTTTCTGTTTTTTTCTGTCCCTTTCTGGACATTCTTTGTTACCTCTGTGATTTCCTTTTCAAGTCCCTGCTGTGTTCAGTGATTCAGGACCTGGTTCACATTCCTTTCTCTTAGTATGCTTTTCCTGGATGATTAGATCTCTTCAGCTCCAGACTTCTTTAGCTACCTACTAACTTCCGGTGCCTCCTGAACACCTTTTTTTGTTATTTATTCCATGAGCCAAACTCAGCATTTTCAAAACAGTATTATTTTTCTGCCCTTGCTCTGTTTTGTAAATGGGAACGCCTTTATTCTCTACATTCAATTTGTATTTAAGACCTATAGATTTTTTTTCCCCCTGCATATGTCTAAAATCCAGGTATTTCTCTTAATCCCCACTGTTTTTGTTTTTGTTTGCGTGTGCTCATGCATACTCAGTCAATTCCGACTCTTTTGTGACCCCAGGGACTGTTGCCCACCGGCCAGACTCCTCTGTGCATGGGATTTTCCCAGCAAGATTTTGGGAGTGGGTTGCCATTTCTTCCTCTGTGGGATTTTCCCAACCCAGAGATCAAATGCGCATCTCCACAATCTCCTATATTGCAGGCGGATTCTGTACTGGTGAGCAACAAGTGTAGGTATTACTTTTATTTAATCCCTGATAATTTCCTGCTTGGAATGTACACATTTTTTCTTGTTCAGTTTTTCCACTTTCCAGCCTATTCCTATTTTGCAACTAAGGCTACTTGATGCTTGCTGGATAAACTTCACACTTTTCAACTAGACATTCATATTGAGTGTTCCGTTTTATATTGTACCTGTTTCTTTCCTGTATATTCCAGCTATAAGAGAGCATTTGCACTTTCTAAGTCAGGCTATAGTGTTTCCCTGTGTTCAAACACTGTTTCCTTGCCATGGGAAGTCTTTAACTTGGTCTATTTGTTCTTCAGACCACAGTTAATTGTATCTTGAAATTTTCTCTCAGTTCTCCCTGACAGATTTAGGTGTTTGTCTATATTCTCACATTATGTACTTCTGTAATTGTACCTAAGTTGCAATGATTCTTGAGAATAAAAAACAACTGTCTGGCACATAATAGACATTCATTATCTCACTTAAGACACGAACACTACCCACTGAGCCACCGCTGCATCACTGGCTCTGTGCTGGGTAGTTGAAATACAGAAGTGAATAAGACATGGCCATTGCTTTTTAAGGAATCTGCTCTAATAGGAAAGACAGAATATTAAACAAATAAAATATTGAAAATGAGGAAAAAGAAAGTTTAAAAAACGTGTGTATTAATGAAGGAAAGTAGAGAAGTTCTTTTAAGAAAGATATTTAGTGTGAAAGCAACAAATTAAACCTTAGATCATCATGAACTAGAACATCTAGATCATCTAGACCCCACATTAGTTGAACTAGCCCACTGAATTTTGTAGAATGTATTGGTTGCAATGTGTTTTTTGTTCAGTCACTAAGTCATGTCCGACTCTTTGCAACCCCATGGCTACAGCATGCCTCCATTCTCCCAGAGTTTGCTCAAATTCATGTCCACTGAGTCAGTGATGCCATCCAGCCATCTCATCCTCTGTCACGCCTTTCTCCTTTTGCCTTCAGTTTTTTCCCAGCATCAGTGTCTTTTCCAGTGAGTAGGCTCTTTACAATCAAGTGGCCAACGTATTAGAGCTTCAGCTTCAGATCAGTCCTTCAAATGAATATTCAGGGTTGATTTCCTTTAGGATTGACTGGTTTGATCTCCTTTGCTGTCCAAGGGAGTCTCAAGAGTCTTCTCTAGAATTACACTTCAAAAGCATCAATTCTGTGGCATTCAGCCTGTGATCCAACTCTCTCATCCGTACATGACTACTGGAAAACCATAGCTTTGACTATACGGACCTTTGTTGGCAAAGTGACGTCTCTGCTTATTAATACACTGTCTAGATTTGTCATAGCTTTCCTTTGAAGGAGCAAGCATCTTTTAATTTCATGACTACAGTCACTGTATAGATATATTCAAAATTATCGTAGAGAATAGGTGCATTGCATCCATGTAGGTACAGGTGCATAAGTAGGTCCCAGAAAGAATAGAAACTTTAGTAGAATTAGACTTCTAGATAGGCTCTAGCATTGACACAACTCTCTAGTTTTTAGTATTTCCTTTGTACTAATTTGCTATATACTGGTAAAACTAGTTTTACTATTTTTAACAATAAAAAATGGGGAAATATGATCAGTTCCACTTACGTTTTCTCATTAGTCGACATCATTAGCTATTGGCCAACTCATGAATTGATAGTCCTTAATCACACCTACAACTAACTCATGACCCAATCAGTTGCAGGAAAAGATGATGTCCCTTAGAAAAGATGTTAGTATGTTATATTGCATGCACAATGAAATTAGATCAGATATAGCCCAGTGAATGAGAAGTAAAGGGCAAAGAAAAAGAGCTACTGCATTTGTCATCTAGAATTATATGCATATAAAACTGTAATAGCAGCAATTGTTTCAGCTGTCTTAATAAACAGTAATAGCTTTGGGTAAAAAGTATGTATGTTTTTGCCTTATCAACTGTGCTAGTATGAGAATATAATCTAATGATGCATTTAATTCAGACATATTTCACAGCCTAACAATCATTAACTTTCTTTTTTGTTGTGATAATATAACTTTATTAGATTACACTACCATCCTTGAATGTTAGTCTGTGATATGTTAGCATGTCATAAAATTATATGATATCTTTAACATACAGGCTGCTCCAAATTGCTCTGAAACAGCTTTAATTCATATAGCTCATATTTTGGCAAGAATTGCATCTGTGGAAGAAGGACTTACCCTACTACTTTATGGAGAAAATATGAACTCTTCTGAAGAAAAAAGGTATGTTTCTGTTTTGAATAATTTTTGGAATTTTTTAGTATGTTTTCTCAAAACTGATTTAAAGTTTCCAAAAATCTTGTCATATATTAATGAAAATTGGGATAATTATTCTAGATAGTTATCTAGTTAGGTTTCTTGATCAACTACTAACATATTAGATCATCAGAAATTTGAAGGAATAGCCAGGATTATGAATTCTACAGGCAGAGTAGGTCTTGATATCTATAACTTCAAAAGAAAACTAGAATGGTTCACTCTGTATAGGATTGTTTTTGCTCCCTTGGACTGTACTCTTTCTTGGAACTTCTAAAGCCACAAATGACTGATTTTAAGTTAAACCATACAAAGGAAAGCTAACTACTTCCCCATCTCCCTTCTCTAACCCTTATTCAGTTCTATCACCTGGGTCAGCCAGTGGTAACATTATGGTCATGCTTCTAGACTTTCTCTATACCTGTAATGATGCATCAAATATATATGTTCAGTCATAGGATTCTTTCTTTTCAAAAATGGTATGTACATTAATTTTTTTTGGGTTTTTGTGTGTAACCATAACCACTTCCTAGGTGAATATAGAATGAAACATTTTTAAAAGGTCTATAATACATTTTTGTATGACTTTACCATAATTTATTCAAATTTCTCTACATTATTGGATATTAGGTTGTGTCCATGATTTTGCCTCCACAAATAACACCACAATGAGTGTCCTTTTATTCTATTGGTATGGTAGATTACATTAATTGATTTTTTTTGAATATTGAACCACCTTGCTTACCTAGAATACTTCTTTTTATATATTGTTAGATTTGATTTACTAATATTTAAGGATTTTTGTCTGCGTTTATGAGAGAGATTAGTCTGTGGTTTTCGGGATTCTTGTCTGGCCTTACTGTAACACTGGTCTCATAATTTAGGAAATATTCTACTTCTAGCTTTTGGAAGAGATTTGGCATAATTTGTTAAATGTTGGATAGAATTCACCAGTGTACCTATTTGGGCAAAATGTTTTCTATTTAGGAAGTTTATTATTTATTCTATTTCTTTAGTAGGTAGGCTTATTCAGATTTGTTTGTGTTTTGGCAGGTTGTGTCTTTCGAGGAACTGGTCCACTTATCTAAGTTTTCTAATTTGTGGGCATAGACTTATTGATATATTTGTTTTTTTACAGTATTCCTTTATTGATATATTTGTTTTTTTTACAGTATTCCTTTATTACCTTTATTTACAGTATTACCTTTATTACCCATTTAAAATCAATGGGATTAGTAGAGATAGCCTCTCATATTATTAATTTGTGTCTTTTTTCCTCTCTAACCTTGTTAGTCTTTTCACTTTTACTGACCTTTTAAAAGACTAGCTTTCTACCCCCCACTCATTTCCTGTTTTAATTTCATTGATTTCTGTTGTAATTTTTATTTTCCGCTTTGTTTTGGATTTAATTTCATTTTCTGTGGTGAAAGTTTAGATTATTGAATTTTAGAGCATCTTTCTACTATATACATTCAGTTCTGTAAACTTCCCCCTCTAAGCACTGCTTTTGCTACATCCAACAAATGAGTTATGTTTTCATTTTCATTAGTTCAAGATATTTTTAGACTTATCTGGAGACTTCTTTGACCTATGAGTTATTTATAGTTCTGAGAGCATATTTTGTATGATTGATATTTTTAATTTGTTAAAATGTGTTTTATGGCCCAGAATGTGATCTCTCTTAGTGAATGTTCTGTATGAGCTTAAGGAAAATGTATATCCTGCTACTGGAAGTATTCTGTAGGTACCAATTATATGCTGTTGGTAGTTTGTGGTGTTCAGTTCAGCTATGTACTCATGCTGGATCTGTCAATGACTGACAGAAAAGTGCTGAAATTTCAGAGTGGATCAGTGAATTCATCTTTTTTTCCTTGCAATTCTGTTAATTTTTCCTTCATGCATTTTGACACTGTCAGGTACACATTAAGGATTGTTACATCTTTTTGCAAAATTGACCCCCTTTATTATGTAATATGCCGTTTGGGTAATTTTCCTTGCTGTGATGTCTGAAATTAATATAGCTAATTTAGCTTTCTCTTGATCATCAGCATGATGTCTTTATCCTTTTACTTTTAATCTATCTTTATCATTATATTTAATAGGCTTCTATAGATACCACATAACTGAATCTTATTTTTTTAATCTACTCTGATAGTTTTTCTTTTAATTGATCCTTGTCATTTAGAGTGATGTATGATATGATTGGATTAATGTTTACCATAATTATTACTGTTTTCTATTTTGCCTTTGTTCTTCCTTTTTTTGTGTGTTCCAAACTTTTCCTGCCATTTGTTATTATTTTTTTCCATCATGTGTTTTAATATGTTTACATCTGGGAACATATTGTCTTGCTGATAATAGTCACACAGGATCAAAGTCTCTGCATGAGGTTGGGGGGGGTTGGTAACCATTTAATCCTCACAGTGACTAAGGAAGAGGCCTCTATGTTTATCTCTATTATATAGATGGAAACATTGAGGCTTGGATTTCTATAACTGTGATTCAGTAGTAATAGAAGAGAAGCATAATTCTTATTTCTAATTGTTTTAATTTTGATTATTCAATTTTTCTGGATCCTAAATTACTCATTTTTTCCTACATTCCTAAACTTTGTTACTTATCATACCCGTTTTTTTCCTCCTTGTCCTTGATGGCTACAAGAGCCTTCTGAAAATTTTGTTTACTGTTGCATTTTAATATTTCAGAAGGGAGTAGATGTGAATGTAATGTGTTCAGTCTGACATACTTTTTAACCTGGAAGCCTTTTCTTATCCATATAAATTCTTTTAAAATTAGGAAGACTAACTCTTTTCCATGAGTTCTAAGGTTCTTTTTATTGTTCATCACTTCCCTATTTTTTTCTTTTATATAGACATCATTTAATTGTATGTAGTTAATTTTCTCCCATTATTATCATTATGATTTCTAGGTTTCTTTTTTTTAGGCATCTCCCTTACACTGAAGTTAAACAGAAAAGACATAAAATGGTAGAATTTCTTCTGAATCCTCACTGTGCAGTGGTTTAGAATTTCTAACTTTATTAGAGAAAGAATAGAAACATCCCAGGTGTTCAATCACAAGAGACTAATAGATTGAATTATATTTATGCAAAGGAGTGCTTAGCAGCACTGAGAACGGGATGCTGCTGCTGCTGCTGCTGCTACTAAGTTGCTTCAGTCGTGTCTGACTCTGTGCGACCCCATAGACAGCAGTCCACCAGGCTCCCCTGTCCCTGGGATTCTCCAGGCAAAAACACTGGAGTGGGTTGCCATTTTCTTCTCCAATGCATGAAAGTGAAAAGTGAAAATGAAGTCGCTCAGTTGTGTCCAACTCGTGGCGACCCCATGGGCTGCAGCCTACCAGGCTCCTCCATCCATGGGATTTTCCAGGCAAGAGTACTGGAGTGGGGTGCCATTGCCTTCTCCGGAAAAGGGCATGAGAATTTTTTTTATGTACGGCTATAGAGTTGTCATCAGGATATGTGTAAAGTGAAAAAACAAAACAGAAGAAAGTTTATAGAATATTACCTTTTATATAGTAGAAGGGAATATGAATAAATAAAATTATATTTGTTATTTTCAAAATGAAATGATAGAAGAGTAGTAATAGCTGTAGGGGAAAGAAAAGCAATAGTCTAGAGGAAAGGAAAAAATATTTGGATTAAGAGACATAGATATAATATCTGGGATTATTCCTTGATTGTACCTAGACTTGACTTTGGAATCATGAATATGTTTTATATACTAAATGTTAAAGTTAAAAAGTAGAATTAAAAAAATGTAAAACAAATGGAGAAATAAGTGAGCTTTACTACCAAACAGTCAAGTTAGTGACATACCCATGCAGAGAAAGCAGTTCAATCAAATTAGGTCACTTGAAATACATTGTTTTGGTATCATCTTTTAGTCCTACAGGTGCTCATCTAATTGCCCAGTTTTCGAAAAAACTTCTTGATGAAGATATTTCTATTTTTTCTGGATCAGAAATGTTTCCTGTGGTTAAAGGAGCTTTTACTTCTGTGTGTCGTCAAATATACGGTACATGTGAAGGCTTACAGGTGTTAATTCCTTATAGTTTGCATGAATCTATAGCAAAGGCTTGGAAGAAGGTAAGTATTTTCAATCTTTTTTCTTCCCTGAAAATCTTTATTTTGGATATGTTCAGTGTTATAATATTATACTGCAGTTAAAATATTTTACTGAACTTCTTTAGCATCACAGTACTCCAAAGGACATAATGATTTCTAATTTGTCAAAAGATGACTTCAGTACATCCTGTCCCTGTAGGATAGAGCTCTACAACTTAACTGGCGCTGCAGTCTTTTCTTCTGGTTATTGTTGTTGTTGTTTGGTTGCTCAGTTGTGTCTGACTCTTTGAGACCCCATAGACTGTAGCATGCCAAGCTTTCCTGTCTTTCACCATCTCCTGGAGTTTTTTCAAGTCATGTCCATTGAGTCAGTGATGTCATCCAACCATCTCATCCTCTGTCATCTCCTTCTCCTGCTTTCAGTCTTTCCCAGCATCATTGTCTTTTCTAATGATTCATCTCTTCTCATTAGAAGCATCAAGTGGCCAAAGTATTGGAGCTTCAGCTTCAGCATCTGTCCTTCCAGTGAATATTCAGGATTAATTTCCTTTTGGATTGACTGGTTGGATCTCCTTGCAGTCCAAGGGACTTTCAAGAGTCTTCTCCAACACCACAGTTCAAAAGCATCTATTCCTTGGCACTCAGCTTTCTTTATGGTCCAATCTCACATCCATTCTTGCCTAATGGAAAAACCATAGCTTTGAGTAGACGGACCTTTGTTGGTAAAGAAATGTGTCTACTTTTTAACATGCTGTCTAGGATTGTCATAGCTTTTCTTCCAAGGAATAAGCATCTTTTAATTTCATAGCTGCCGTCACCATCTACAGTCATTTGGGAGCTCCCAAAAGTAAAAGTCTGTCACTGTTTCCATTGTTTCCCATCTATTTGTCATGAAGTGATGGGATCAGATGCCGTGATCTTCGTTTTTTGAATGTTGAGTTTTAAGCCAGATTTTTTGACTCTCCTCTTTCACTTTCATCAAGAGGCTCTTTAGTTCCTCTTCACTTTCTTCCATAAGAGTAGTGTCATCTGCCTATTTGACGTTATTGATATTTCCCCCAGCAATCTTAATTCCAGCTTGTGCTTCATCAGCTTGGCATTTCTCATGATGTATTTTGCATATAAAGTAAATAAGCAGAGTGACAGGATATAGCCTTAATATACTCCTTTCTGAATTTGGAAACAGTCCATTGTTCCATGTTCAGTTCTAACTGTTGCTTCTTGACCTGCATACAGATTTCACAGGAGGCAGATAAGGTGGTCGGGTATTCCCATCTCTTGAAGACTTTTCCAGTTTGTTGTGATCCACAGAGTCACAGGCTTTAGTGTAATCAATGAAGCAGAAGTAGATGTTTTTCTGGAATTCTCTTGCTTTTTTTATGATCCAACAGATGTTGGCAATTTTATCTCTGGTTCCTCTGCCTTTTCTTAATCCAGCTTGAACACCTGAAGTTCTAGGTTCATGTACTGGTGCAGGCTGGCTTGGAGAATTTTGAGCATTACTTGCGAGAGTGTGAGATGAGTGCACTGTGCAGTAGTTTGAGCATTCTTTGATGTCATCTCTCTTTGGGATTGCAATGAAAACTGACCTTTTCCAGTCCTGTGACCACCGCTGAGTTTTCCAAATTTGCTGGCATATTGAGTGCAGCACTTCAGAGCATGATCTTTTAAGATTTGAAATAGCTCAGCTGGAATTCCATTACCCCCAGTAGCTTTGTTCGTAGTGATGCTTCCTAAGGCCCACTTGACTTTGGACACCAGGATGTCTGGCTCTAGATGAATGCTTACACCTTTGTGGTTATGTGGGTCATGAAGATCTTTTTGCATAGTTCCTCTGTGCATTCTTGCCACATCTTCTTAATATCTTCTGCTTCTGTCATGTCCATACCATTTCTGTCCTTTATTGTGCCCATCTTTGCATGAAATGTTCCTTTGTATCTCTAATTTTCTTGAAGAGATCTCTAGTCTTCCCATTCTGTTTTTTTCCTCTATTTCTTTGCATTGATCACTTGGGAAGCCTTTCTTATTTCTCCTTGCTCTTCTTTGTAACTCTGTGTTCAGATGGATATATCTTTCCTTTTCTCGTCTGCCTTTCACTCCTCTTCTTTTCCCAGCCTCCTCAGATAACTGTTTGCCTTTTTATTTTTTTGTGTGTGCACTTCTTTTTCTTGGATATGATTTTGATCACTGCCTCCTGTACAGTGTTAATGAACCTTATTCCATAGATCTTCAGGCACTCTGTCAGATCTAATCCCTTAAGTCTATTTGTCAATTCTACTGTATAATCATAAGAGATTTGATTTAGGTCATACCTGAATGGTCTAGTGGTTTTCCGTACTTTTCTTCAATTTAAGTCTGGGTTTGGCAATAAGGAGTTCATGATCTGAGCCACAATAAGCTCCCGGTCTTGTTTTTGCTGACTGTATAGAGCTTTTCTGTCTTCAGGCTGCAAAGAATATAATCAATCAGTCTAATTTTGGTATTGATTCTGATGATGTTCATGTGTAGAGACCTCTCTTCTGTGGTTGGAAGCATTGTTTGCTATGAATAGTACATTGTCTTGGTAAAATTCTGTTAGCCTTTGCCTTGCTTTCATTTCTTCAGGTAAAAGGGACTTCAAATAGACTATCTCTATATAGATTTGGAGAAGGCAATAGCAACCCACTCCAGTACTCTTGCCTGGAAAATCCCATGGACAGGGAAGCCTGGTGGACTGCAGTCAATGGAGTCGCAAAGAGTCGGACATGACTGAGCAGCTTCACTTTCACTTTTCACTTTCATGCTTTGGAGAAGGAAATGGCAACCCACTCCAGTATTCTTGCCTGGAGAATCCCAGGGATGGGGTAGCCTGGTGGGCTGCCGCCTATGGGGTCGGACAGAGGCAGACACGACTTATCAGCATATAGATTTACTCTTTGGAAGTTATTTCTGGGCAGTTTTTACAGATAGCTGGGTTTTTGCTATGGACACTGGAGATCATAATGGAACAATATTCAAATATAGTGTAAATCAATACCTTCCCCCTACATTATCTATGTGCCTTATTTGTGAATTACTTTACGTGATATTTAAGAATCAAATAATTATAATTTGCAAGTAATTTAATATTTAATTACAGTAAGAGTCAAATATAAAGATGTAGCTTGACAGCTTATGAGTAATGCTATAAGTAAGAAAAATGTGTTATTTCTTATATTTTAGACAAGTCTGCTGTCAGAAAGAATTCCTACTCCAGTAGAGGGTTCTGATTCTGTTTCTCTGGTTAGCCAGGAATCCCAGAACATGTAAGTATGATTGATTTACGCTCATCTGTTTTTTCACATTTGCTGAAATAATTTTAAAATGAGAAATATGTAGATACTGTGGCAAAAAAAACAAAGAAAAGTTCATCTAGGGGAAACTTTAGAGATCATATACACTTGTATTTTTTATAAGAGGAAAAACTAGCAGTATTTATTATATTTCAGCCTGTATTTACATTTGGAGATAGGAAATGTGACATGTTAGAGTGCTTTCAGAAAACTTGGAAAATTACCAAATACTAAAATTGGAAATTCAGTAGAACTTTTCAAATGGCCAATGAAGTCTGTTACATTTAAAGTATAACCTCAAAATGTGTGGGAGTATCGTTTAATTAGATTTTGGCATTGGAGAATTCTTTAAATCATTATTTATACTAATTTTTAAAAACTTTTATTTGTTTATTTTTGGCTGCCCGGGGTCTTTGTTGCCTTTGTTGCTCTAGTCTAGCCAAAGCCTAGTTGCCATGACCAGGAGCTACTCTCTCGTTGCAGTGCGCAGGCTTCCCTTTCTGGTGACTTCTCTTGCTGTGGAGCAGTGGCTCTAGGGCCCAGGTCTCAGTAATTGTGGCCCATGGCCTTAGTTGCCCCGTTGCATGTGGGATCTTGCCAGAGCAGGGATGGAACCCTTGCATTGGCAGGCGGATTCTCAACCACTGGACCACCGGGGAAGTCTCTATACTAATTTATTAATTTAGATGTTTTCATATTTTTTTCCACAGTTATCAGTCGGATATGGAGTCAGGTTAATGGGAACTACATATACATATATATATTTTTTTACTTAGGGTCATATATTCATGGAGTCTCTTTTTAATTCAGTATTGGCATAATCTGAAAAGATAATTAGAGTTTTAAATGGTAGTCTAAAGAAATTGAAAAAAAAATAAACAGTTGTCTTTAGATAGGCATTGTTTAACTAAAAAAAAAAAACAATCAAACAACAAAATCTTTTGCATTTCCTTAACGGTGTAATGCTTAACAAATAGTTGATTTTCTAAATGTCAGCTATAATTTTTTTTCTGATCTAGTTGTGAAGCTTAAATCAACTACTATTTTTTCTTTGCAATTTCTTTGCAAAAATTTGCAGTTTTTCTTTGCAAAAAAATGTTGCTGAAATTAATTTTTCAGGTAATTTTTATGTCTGTTTTCTTTGGTTTATGATTTATTGTCTTCATTCATGCATTCATTTTCTACTCATTTAGGTATTTAGGTATTTATTGGACTGAATGCTTTGCCAAGTTCTGTGGATGCCTACATACCTTAGAGAACTTATTATATAGTATAAAATACAAATAAGTAAATACAGTATGGCAATATTGTATGCTAAATTTATGATACAAATCATAGAGGGTTCATACAGGCTAACTTGGGGAAATCTTTCCAGAAGAAGTTATAATTAAAGTAAGTTAAAATGAATACATGGATATTAATTGTCTGGAAGGGTAGAACATTATTTCCGGTGGAAGACATAGTGTGGTCAGTGGGCTGTAAGTGAGAGGGATCATGAAAGTGTTGTGAGTCCCTCAGTCATGTCTGACTCTTTGTGGTCCATAGACTGTAGTTCACATGCTTCTCTGTGCATAGAATTTTCAAGGCAAGGATCCTGGAGTGGGTAGCCATTCCTTACTCCAGGGGATCTTCCTGACCCTGGGATCAAACCAGGTCTCCTGCATGGCAGACAGATTCTTTACATCCTGAGCCACCATAATCCATTCATTTATCAGAAGATATTAAGAAAAGGTGGCAAGAATACACAGAAGAACTATACAAAAAAGGTCTTCCTGACCTAGATAACTGCAGTGGTGTGATCACTCACTTAAAGCCAGACATACTGGAATGCGAAATCCAATGGGTCTTAGGAAGCATAACTCCAAACAAAGCTAGTGAGGTAATGGAATTCCAGATGAGCTATTTCAAGTCCTAAAAGATGATGCTGTTAAAGTGCTGCACTCAGTATGCCAGCAAATTGGAAAATAGCAGTGGCCACAGGACTGGAAAAGGTCAGTTTTCATTCCAGTCCCAAAGAAGGGCAATGCCAAAGAATGTTCAAAATACTGCACAATTGCACTCATTTCACACAACAGCAAAGTAATGCTCAAAATTCTCCAAGCCAGTCTACAACAGTACATGAACTGAGAACTTCCAGATGTTCAAGGTGGATTTAGAAAAGGCAGAGGGAGCAGAGATCAAATTGCCAACATTTGTTGGAACATTGGAAAAAAGCAAGAGAGTTCCAGAGAAACATCTACTTCTGCTTTATTGACTACTCCAAAGACTTTGACTGTGTGGATCACAACAAACTGAAAACTTCAAGAGCTGGGAATACTAGACCGCCTTACATCCCTCTAAGAAAACTATGCAGGTCAGGAAGCAAAAGTTAGAACTGGACATGGAACAACAAAAAACAACAAACAACAAATATACGTCAAGGCTGTATATTGTCACCCTGCTTATTTACCTTATGTGCAGAGTATATCATGCGAGCTTCCAAGCTGGATGAAGCACAAGCTGGAAAGAAGATTGCTGGGAGAAATATCAATAACCTCAGATATGCAGATGACACCACCCTTTTGGCAGAAAGTCAAGAGGAACTGAAGAGCCTCTTGATGAAAGTGAAAGAGGAGAGTGAAAAAACTGACTTAAAACTCAGCATTCAAAAAACAAAGATCATGGCATCCTGTCCCATCACTTCATGGCAAATAGATGGGGAAACAATGGAAACAGTGACAGACTTTATTTTCTTGGGCTCCAAAATCAGTGCAGAGGGTGACTGAAACCATGAAATTAAAAGATGCTTGCTCCATGGAAGAAAAGCTATGACCACCTAGACAGCATCTTAAAAAGCAGAGACATTACTTTGCCAGCAAAGGTCCATCTAGTCAAAGCTGTGTTTTTTCCAGTAGTCATGTATGGATGTAAGAGTTTGACTATAAAGGAAGCTGAGCGCCAAAGAATTGATGCTTTTGAACTGTGGTGTTGGAGAAGACTCTTGGAGAGTCCATTGGACTGCAAGGAGATCTAACGAGTCAATCCTGAAGGAAATCAATCCTGACTATTCATCAAAAGGACTGATACTGAAGCTGAAACTCTTAAACTTTGGCCACCTGATGTGAAGAACGGACTCATTGGAAAAGACCCTGATCCTGGGAAAGATTGAAGGTGGGAGGAGAAGGGGATGGCTGAGGATGAGATGGTTGGATGGCATCACTGACTCAATGGACATGTGTTTGAATAAACTCCGGGAGTTGGTGATGGACAGGGAGGCCTAGCGTGCTGCAGTCCATGTGGTCCCAAAGAGTCGGACATAACTGAGCGACTGAACTGAACCTATCTGTCCCAATCAACTGTCATAGACTTTCCTCACCCTCAGAGGCAGAGCTTACAAAGATCAACCATAACTGCATAGTAGAACAGAGCAGACTGTGCTTCCTACAGGTACCAGATTGCAAGGAAGTGCTGAATTTGGGGAGAGGCATCGCCTAGCCTAGCATTCTTAGGTCCTCCTACAAGTCTTCTGAGTCCCTTCTTCAAGGGGAAGAGTGAGTGATTAAGTGAAGAAAGGCAAACGGTGTTAAACTGGGGAATATGCTCCATGTGTAAACTTGATGCTAGAGGAAAAGAAGTTTCCTTCAACATCTGATATTACTCTTAGAAACAAAGGTTTAATGGCTTTTGATAAAATAGAACTGTTTTCATTTTCATCATCAAAATACCTCATGGAGTTGAGTATCTCTTGTATTATTTGAAACGTTGATATGCGTTGGGATTATTTTTCCTTTGTAGTTTGGTAACACTTGAATGTAGAACCATTTTGGTCAGTTAACTAGACTAGCCTTTGTCATGTAGCAGGTGCTTGATAGCTTGGTTGAATGGGTAAAAGAATGAATAACATTTCTCCCACCACCAGGCACTAGTTTCTAAATAATGACATGGACCATAACATTTACTCAGTCTTACTGAAGAAGGTAAAATGAAAAGTTGCTAAAATATGTATTTTTGAGCCTGTGACAGACTAATGTGAGGTAGTTTGATCTTATTTCCTCACAGCATATGTTGGAGATTTCCTCTCCATCCTTTCATTTATTGATGCTTATAGTACTATAGAGAAGGTAGAAGCTACTGTGTAGTCATCATAAGTGATGTCTCTAAATCTGGATGTTGAAATGCAACCCCAAATAAGATTCCTCAAGGCTAGTTTGATATCAGTGATTGCAATGAATACAGACTATATGAGACTTACCCAGTGGCTCAGATGGTTAAGAATCTGCCTGCAGTGCAGAGTCATAGGTTCGATCCCTGGGTTGGGAAGATCCCCTGGAGAAGAGAATGGCAACCCACTCCGGTATTCTTGCCTGGAAATCCCATGAACAGAGGAGCCTGGCAGGCTACAGTCCATGGGGTCTCGAAGTGTCGGACACGGCTGAGGGAGTAACTCTTTCACTTTTCACTTTCACAGACTACTTAGGGACCATCCTTAGGGTGACTGTAGAGAAGAATGTAGTCACAGAAAAACCAAAGATGCCCGCCCTGCCCTGACCAGTTACCACAGGGCTTTTGGTAAACCTCCGACAGGGAAGCAACAGGGATCTTTGGTCTACAAAAACAGCCTGTGAATAAACACCTAAAACTTAAGTGCCATGAGAGTGTCTGACCCTCTATTAATATCTGACCATTCAAAAACTGGAGTTCGCATAAGCTAACAAAGCAGTGATATTGTTACGTATTGTCCTCGGGGAAGGGTTCTCCAAAGACAGGAGGCAAATTCTATAGCTTAGATCTTCCTTCTGTTTTGAAACATTGAGTGTTTTCATTATAATTTGAAGGAAGAGTTAAATGCTAAGTTAATAGAAACAGTAAACTATAACATATTAACTCTTTCTCAGGATTGTGTGATACAACCTGCAAGTTTTTGCCTGTGTTTTACTTTTTTGGAGAGTCAGAGTAGACTTTTTAAAAACACAATTTCTTTAATGGTTAATGGTTCATTCAAGATTTTTTATTTCTGCTTGAGTAATTTTTAACTATATTTTCTATAAAAGCATATTTTTTGATCTGAGTATTTACTGTATTGGTGTTAATTTGTTCAAAGTATTTTTGTGATGTTAAAAAATTAACTAAATAATAAAACAATAATAATAAATTAGCTAAATAAATTAATTTAAAATAAATAATAAATTTATTAATAATAAATTTATTAATAATTTTAATAATTTAGCTGTAGTAATTTCTCATTTTTTATTCTTAGTATTTTTTGCAGCCATTGCTTCCCCTGACCAATTTATTTGTATTAGTTTATGCAAAGACCAGGTTTTGATTTTGCTGATGTTCTCTTTCCTTCTCTATTTTCTCTCCTTCTCTCACTTTAGTAGGATAGGAGAGCTAGTGGAAAGACAATTGAGAATGTATATCAATAGAAGAAGTCTACATCAGGCATTCTAACTTTAATACATTTTGAAATGTAGCACTTTCATTATTAAGCTCTTAAAAATATTGTTATCTCGATTTTGCCCTTTAAATCCATGAAATATTTGGAATACATTTAACTTTCCACATATAGTTTTTTAACTACTGTATTTTACTGTTGACTTCTAATTCATTTCTGTTCTTTTCAGAAAACATGGATTGTATGATATATATGGTTCTGGGTGGGTTGAGATTTTGTGTTCAAGTACAGGATCGGTTAAAAATCTGTCTTTACTTAAAAATACTATTTTATGTTCTTTATTGGAAGTAGATAGAGATATTCCAAATTTTTAATATCACTACCAATATTGTCAGCTTATGATAATCATTCACTTTGAAATTTGACTCGTCCATTTTTCTCTGTAATTCTGGGGTTTTGTTTTACATACTTATATTTTATGCTATTAGGAACATAAAAATTCACTGTTTCTTGGGAACTTTTACTGTTGTATCTCATTACTTCTTTCCATTAAGTTTTATATGATACTAGTATTGTAAATATACTTTGCTTTAGTTAATATTTGCAGAGTACATTAGTTAAGAATATATCTATTTGCAGATAGCTCAGTAAGGCTTTCTTTTTTTCATAAAGCAAAAAGTCTCATGAAATATTATCAGGCATTAACTTATTGATGCAGTTTGAGATCCAGTCTCCTTTTCTTAGGAGAAAACATCACTAATGTTTTCTTTTTGCACTCAAGGTTGCACAATGGCTAACCTCTAGAGCTCACAGCCTTCAAAGAGGAAAGAGGTTGTAGAGACAAATGGCTTCTCTTCATTTTTTATTTTTTATTTAGGAAAGAAATCTCTTCTCATTAACATTTTTGTGAACATCTTGCTGGATGTGCCCCATGGCCATTTCTTGCTGTATGGGAGTTGATGAAAAAGGAACTTAGATGGAGATTGGGTCAGCCTATTAAAGTATTTTTTTTCATCTCTTTATTTTCTGTCACTCAGAGTAGTAAATTTTGAATTTTTTATCCAATATGAATTCCTACTTTTTATTAGATGAGTTTTAAGTTTTTTACACTTTTGCAATGCTGATGTTTGTGTCTTATTTTACTTTTTGTATTTTCTATTTCTATTCTGTTATCTTTACCTTTCTCCTTTACTTCCTTATCTTAGATCAGTACATTTTATCCTATCTTCCCCTTGCTTTTGACTTTATAAATCACTGTTATGTTTCTTTAAGTGGTTGTTCCCTAATTCTTAATATTCATTTAACCATATATTTTTCTAAGAAAGTATAATGTAATTGGGTATTTATATCATGTTTTGAAAAGCAATATGGAAAAAAAAAAAAAGAAAAGTAGTATGGAGTTTAACATACCTTGACCAATTACAACTCGTCTAGATACTCTATAGTTCTGTCTTGTTATAGTTATCTAGAATTTTGGTTTAATATTTTTAATCACCTTGTTTATGTCTTCACACAGAAATTAAATTGGTATTTATTATTTTACACCATTTGTTGAGGCTTGTAGGCCTTTCTTTCTGATAGGCTCCTTTTTTTCCCCTCACTGAAAGATGTTTTAAAGTTTCTAACTATAGGTCTTAAGGTGATAGAAGTAAACTGTTTAATTGTTCTTAAGACTTTGATGAGGGAGGCAAACTGATCTTTCTGTGTCTGAAAATAGCTATGGTCCTTCCAGCCCACACAAACCACCCCCACCTCCTGTTCAGAGCTTTGAGATCTCATATTGTATCTCCTCTAAATGATAGTTTATCTGGGTATAAAACTTTGATCACCATCCTTTCTTAGTGCTATTTGAGGTTTTACTCCATTGTCTTCTGGAGTAAGTAGCAGCTGATAAATCTGTTAGTATAACCACTTTTATAGGTCATATCTTTTCTCTCATCGCTTTTAATTTCTTTCTTTGGATATTTGCTACTTCTGTGTGATTTAAGTTTATCCTGCTTGGTACTTTAAAACATTTTTTTTTTTTAATTTTATATAGGGATATGGTTAACTCCTGCTTAATACTTTGAATGTTTTTTTGATCAATAAACTAGACTGATACCTTTTTTTTGATCTAGAAAATTCTTAGTATTTTTCAAATATTTCTTCTGTTCTCCTGGACTCTTCATTATATATATTTGAAAGCTTTTAGTATGTTCTGTCTTGTTTCCTCAAACATTTATTTCTTATCTAGCTACCTTTCAGTTCAATAATTCTTTGTGGCTGGGATTTTTTCCGTTTGCTTTTTAATGGTTTTTAAAAAAATACTCACAAGACTTTTTATAGTTTTTTGTTTTAATATCCACCTATTTTTATTTCATTTCTGCTTTTTTCTTTCAGTTCTAATGGAAGAGTAAAAAATTTTGAGAATCATAAAGTTAGTCATTACTTTTGAATTATTTCAGCTGGAATGGATTAATTTAATGAATGTTGATTCTGCTGGCACTTGGCTTTAGATGTCTTTTGAAGTTTGATTACAAGTTCATTTTAAAATGAGGGTTTTTTTCCTTCACTACTTTCTTCCCTCCCCCATTTTTCCTAGTTTCTTTTCTATATTCATTCTTCTCTGTCCAACAGTTTTATGGTTTTTTCCTTTTCCCCCATGTTTTACATAAATATTGTATTGGCATCTTGAGACTCCTGTCAGTGATGATGAGGGTATTGCATATACTGTTAAAAGTTAGGTGAATTGATTATCTGTACATTTCTAGAAATGAGGCTTTTTCTGTATCCTCCTGTCTCCCTAGGGTTATGACTTGTCAAAAGTCCCAATTTTTGTCAGTTATATTTAAGTATTTTATTTATATAAATTTTATATTTTAATTTTGGTTAAATATATGCAATTTTTAGTAGTATTGCTCCATCATGAATCTTAAGCAGTGAACCTTCCATTGGTCATACATCTCATATGTAACCCTGAGTCTTTTATATCCTGTTTGAGCCAAATTTAGTTTCCATTGCCTGTATTTACCTCAAAACTAGTCTTACTTCTTTGTCCTTCTTTGTCCAAGAGATATTTATTTTGTGTTTGAAAGTGGTTATTTCTTTGACCATTGCTTTGTGATCACCACTGATGGATATCTGTCAATATGTACTGATTGTTTCTTTCTTAATCAGAAAAGTTGTGGATTTCAAATCTCTTACCAGTTTCAAAACGTACTTCTGAAACTTCCTTGGGCAACAAAAGGGCACACATTTCCACGCTCTGTTTTATTGTACATATAAACATTTGATTTTGACCTATTTTAATATCCAGCTTTTTTGTTTTTCCAAGCAAGTAGGAACAGGATGGGTAGACGATTTTCTCTTACTTTGATACTTCAGATGTAGTTCTCATATCCCCTCCGGTGTTTCCAGATTTCTAGCTGTGACTTTCCTGTTTACTGTATGACTTCTGAAATGTTTTGAGTTGTTTTCCTTTTCTTTTTTGTTTTTCTCTGGAGAATGCTACTGGCCTTTTAGAAGTATTCTAAGGAAAAAAATGTCATTCTCCAAATGTAAAACTAATAACCAGTGAAAATAAAGTGCCTGGTATGCTTCAGAAAGTCAACAGACAAATACTCCTTAATGAACAGGATGTATAGAAATAGTGGAGAGCTGGGGCTTGGGGAATTTAGGCACAGCAGAATTTTAATAGGAGATGTGGAATGAGATTAAGACCTGGTTGAGAGAATTTTGGTGTAATGAAAATGCTGATATGTGCAGTTAATATTTGATTCATTTAGTGAAGGAAAATTATTAGATAGTAGAAAAAAGAATAGCAGCTCACTGTTAAGGAATCCATGCTGTTTATCTTATTTTTAAACAGTTAAATACTTTGCAGCCAGTGTGTTCTCTGTAAGTTTAATTGTTGGTAGTATTAAACTGAGGTGTTTTTTTTTTTTTTCTCCCAGTTTTGAGAATAATAAAGACATTTGTACCTTTCTTTTTATCTCTTTCAGTATGGCTTGGGAAGAGAATTTGTTAGATGATTTACTAAATTTTGCTGCCACTCCCAAAGGACTACTGCTTCTTCAAAGAACAGGTGCCATCAACGAATGTGTGACATTTATGTTCAACCAATATGCAAAAAAATTACAGGTGCGAATTATCATCTGCCACAGGCAAAAGGAACTTTTGTTTCTGTAAAAGCCATTAAGAACATCATTCTGATTTCTTTGCGTGAAGAGATTATTAAACTTCAATTAAAAGCTCATATAGCTTTGTAATATTTAACTTGATATTTTTTTCAAGAAAGCATTAGAGTTGATATTGGTATCTATGACTATTTTACAGGATGAAACAACTGAATGAAATTGAAAAACTCTCTCATCCAGATGTTTTATAAATATATCAGACATCTGGCTATATTAAAACTCAATGGAATTTTCATTTTTGGGTCTAAATGTGTCAATGAGAATTTAGGGTTCACATTTTGAAAGAAATAAATATATTTGTAGAGGACTTTTATTATTGCTACTGTTTAAATTTAAAATCTAGGCCTTTCTCACAGAGATCATTAAGTATGTTCATTTTTTTGCTATTAGAGTAAATATCCCTAGACTTCAGAGGATCATAGGTATACTTTTTGTTGTTGTTGTTGTTTTTGTTTGCTTTGTGTTTTTTTTTTAATTGGAGTATAGTTGCTTTACAAAGTTGTGTCAATTTCCACTGTACAGGGAGGTGAATCAGCATAGGTATGCTTTTAAAAGTGTTTCCTTTTATCTCTGGAAGTTGCTGTTTCTTGATGTTCTTCTTGTAGCCTAGCAGAAAGGGCTGGGGCCTCTTGGGGATCTTTTATTTATTTATTTTTATAGAAGAGCACTAATCCCTTTCATGATCACTCTCTGCCTTCACAAATAGCCTCCCAAAGGCCCCACTTGCTACCATCACGTCTGGGGCTTGGGATTTCAACATAGGAATTTTGGCAGGACACAGACATTCATACTATAGCAAATGTAGACGTTTTCAGGCTTTTAAGTTTATATAAATTGTGTTTTGATCTGTTGGTGAGTTTGAATTTCTCCTTGTATACTAGTTAACCATTTGAGTTTTCATTTTTCTTCCATTTCTGAAAATACTCAAGCAGTTCAAAGACATTTTTCTTTCTCATTCGGATGCTTGAGACCATTCAGACACAACTTATTACTATTGTGATAATGCACCTAGGATTAGATGTTATTTTTTTATATTCATAAAATTTAAAGCAATCTGGTCTTCCTTTGTATTGTGCTTTTAGTTGTAATAGAAGACGTTCCCTTGACTTAAGTAAATTAGAACCATATAATTTAGTACAATACCTTAATATCGATTATTCAAGACGTTTTTTGAAAATTTAGATTCTGAGTTATCGTGTAAGAAAGCAGCTAGACTTTCTTTAATTTTGCTGAAGATAATGTTGAGAGTCAAGCTGGTATAAGTGATCTGCCTGTGTTCACACATGTAGTTATTGATGGCAGTAATTCTAGAACTGAGATTCTGGTCCATGAAATCTAAGTCTTGTTTAGTGAAGCCCCTGTAACTTCTTGGAAGGTTTTCTTTGCTTCTTCTTTTTTAGTATTTAGTCTTGATTGGGAGACCCCTGTGGCTACTAGTATCTGAATCAGTAGGGTCATTTGGGATGATTGATGAGTAAGGTGTTTTTCTTCCTGTCATGGAAAAAGGCATGTGGGAAAAGATAAACACTTACTTTGCTGTACTTCTATGTTATCTAACTGTTGAATTAATGGATGGTAAATTAAGGAACATGGAGAATGAGATTTGGAAGGCAAATTTATACAGATGTGAGCAGCAAAAAAATTGAAGAAATAAGCCTAATTTTTTTCCCATAGTCTTTTAATTCCCACCCCTTTTTTGCCCTTAAAACAGAATGCATAGTTTATATTTTAAATATTTGATGAAAACGTGCTTATCCTTTTAATAAAATGTTGAAAAATACAAATTCTAAATGGTTAGCTCTATTTAAAAGTCAAACACTTTGGCTAAGATCAGGCTGACCTATCAAGTCTGAGGAAGGAGGAACATTTTGTAGTGTCTTTGTTATTTCCTTATTGTGATTTTTGCAAAGAGATACTTCTAAACTTTACCATGAATATATGTATAATATTCCCTGTGAAGTAGCAATTATTTCAGGTTTTCTACAATGTATATTAAATGAGGATTATGTGTGCATGCATGTTTGTATAACTTCCTCCTTTGGGGAAAAAATATCACATTGCCTCTAAAATGATGATTTTTAAGAAGGTACCATTGTTCTTTTTAAAGCTGTTTATTTGAAAGCCCAGTGTAAAAACTGGCAGTCAATACAGATTAATCAATGATAATTTATTATTGAAGAACAAATTAAAGAATAAAATAGTAAGATAACAGAAATTAGAGTTAGAAGGAATATCTTTTCATTTAGTCCAAAGTCCCTTATTTTATATATAAAGAGACTTAGAGACAGAGTGACTTGTTTAAGGTCATAAAGCTTCTTAGTTTTAGGGCTGGTACCAGAGCCTAGTTCTGATATAAGATTGTCAAAAATATTCATTAGTATTAACTCACTGATCGTAAGTTTTTTTCTGCTCTTGTTATCCTTACTTGAAAGACTATCTAGCATTTTAATAAAGAAATCAGTAACTCTGCATATAAAATGTAAATAAAATATTAGCATGCTATGTTTTCCTGCTTCTCATGGTTTCTTATTTACATTAGATTAGCAGGCATAAAAAGTTTGACTATGGAGTTTTGGTTACACAAGTGGCATCAACAGCAGCAGGTGCAGTAGCCCTACAAAATTCAGGTAAGTTCTTTAGAAGTATAATTTAAATAAAATGAGCTGGTTGATACAAAATTCAGCTGCCATGATCAAGTATCAGCTATTTCACTCTGAAGTTCTTCTTCCCAAGTTAGGTCATAGGTAAAAGAATGTTAATGGGATTTCCTTCTTTTCTCTTCCATGAAATCCCACTAGGAATTTTTTTTCTGTTAAAATATATACAATTTTTTTCTTTGCTCAGAACAATGGTACATAATGACCTAAACTAAGATATACCTGATGACTTTAAGAACCCTTCATTTTATAAATCAAAAGTGTATCATCTTTTCTTGGTATGGTTACATCTGATATGCTTTAATATTCAGTTTCAGTGATTTATATATGAATCAAGATATACAGTCATAATAGTTGTCACACATGCATATCATTTTCTTAGTCCCTTTTCTCTTCTTTTCTTGAAAGATTCTCACCCACTTAATTTTCACCACTGTTTCTGGAGTTTATAGTCGGCATGTATTATCTAATAGAGATTGGAGTTTTAGGTGTTCAAACATTGAAGATTTACTGTATTGTAAAGTTACCTGAACCCTGCACCAGAGACCAGATGTAGTCTCTGATAGAGATGCTGTGATTATATTTAAACCTTAGAAGTGAAGAATCATAACCTCAGTGGTTACTACTGAGTCTCTCCTCAAATGAAAATATTTTTCTATGGTGTATCTAAATCTTAAGTATTTTTCGGCTGAACTTATTTGAACTGGTTATATTATGAAGCATATTTCTTGGCAGAAGCTGTCCTAAGCGAACCACTTACTGCTTTACTTAGAATAAAATCCAAATTATTTATGGTACTGAGGGGCACATTAAAGGAAACATTTGAAGACTAGATTCAATCCCAGATTTCCCTGTTGGTCGAGTCATTAAGCTTCTAAACCTTATAGTATCCAGCTTTCTTTGAAAGGATTAAATGCAGTTTTTCATAGAACAAAGGAAGGAAGACTGACACTGCCTGAGTTCCTATGATTTCTTAGGTACTGCATTAAGAACTCTATGTATATCATTGCATTTATACTTTACGGCAACCTCCAAATATAGCACTTATTCAGTTTTCACATTGGGAACTGATGCTATTAGAATTCAAAAGATTCAAGGATATATAACTTAATAAGCTGGCAGATTAGTAATTTGAACCCTGATAGTCTTGATTTCCGGAGAAGGCAATGGAAACTCACTGCATACTCTTGCCTGGAAAATCCCAAGGACAGAAGAGCCTGGTAGGCTGCAGTCCATGGGGTCGCGAAGAGTCGGACAAAACTGAGCGACTTCACTTTCATTTTTCACTTTCATGCATTGGAGAAGGAAATGGCAACCCACTCCAGTGTTCTTGCCTGGAGAATCCCAGGGACGGGGGAGCCTGGTGGGCTGCCGTCTATGGGGTCGCACAGAGTCGGACATGACTGAAGTGACTTAGCAGTAGCAACAGCAGTCTTGATTTCAAAGCTTATATATTTTGTTATACTAGAAACCCATTCTGCTCTAATGTGTTCCTGCTAAATTACTGATTTTATGATTAGGTGTTCTGTTTTACACTTTTCCATATGCTTTGATTCCTCATAAAGGAATCTGATAATCAAACTCAGTAGTCACTTTCATTTAGATATGTAGTATCTGACTCAGGGAAATTTGAAGACTGTATAGAACCAAAAATTGTATGAAATAGAGAACTGTTCTAAGCATATGGAAATACAAAAGGATAGTTACATTAGAGAAAGAGAACTCTTTCTCTTCGGTTGCTTACGGTGCCTCCTGATACCTCCTTCCTCATGTATGTACACTGTGACTTTCAGGGTGCATTTCACTGTTAGCTCATTTGCAGAGTAACATGTAAACTTTTTTTTTTTTTTTTTTTTCAGGAAAACATGCTGAGAGAGATTATTGACTAAAGGATTAAAAACTGGGACTCAAAATTCAGTCCCCTAGGGGAATAGTTTTGAGAGTTTAGTCATTACATAGTTTCATAATAATGAGAGTTTAGTCATTACATAATTTAGTCATTACATAGTTTTATCATAAGCATATATTAACAATATCAGCTCTAATTTCTACCAAGGTTAGAGGTTATTTCTTATACAGGATTCAAGTATGTCTTTTGTCATTGTGGAGCAGTCTCATCAGAAGGATAATTATATCTTTCCACCAAAATCCAAAGAAGAAATATACTATAAATATGATGTAAAATTCTTCTTAGGGTTTGTTAATGCCATTATAACTGAATTATGGGCCAATCTGGAATGTGGAAGAGATGATGTTAGAGTAACCCATCCCAGATATACTCCAGTGGACCCTATTGACCAAAGCTGTCAAAAGGTAAGAAATGATTTATCTAATGATGTATAGATTTTAAGTATCTCTCAAATTACTTCATCCAGACTTTAATCTATATTCAGTTACAACCAGCAGCCTTTCCTAAGTTTGTCCTTTCCCTCCTTTCTTTGATTTCTGACTTTGTGTTTTAAAAATAAACTTATAAAAGACAGAAATACCAGTGTTCCTTGGGAATTGTCTTGCAAGGACATTCTTTTTTATGATATACCTACTATATTTTATACTATAATTTTTCTCAATTAATAAACATCATAGACATCAGACAAAACAATAAATGTGGACTTAAAGGAGCTAGAAAAAGAACAAATAAATCCAAATTTAATAGAAGGAAAGAAATAATAAAAATCAAAACAGAAATAGAGAGTAAAAGTGAAAGCAGAAAAAGAACAAACCCAGATGTAATAGAAGGAAAGAAATAATAAAAATTGAAACAGAAATAGAGACCGAAAAACCAACAGAAAAGATCAGTAAAACTAAGAACTGATTTTTTGAAAAGATAAACAAAATTAGTAAACCTTTAGCTAGACTTCTCAAAAAAAAAGAGGACCCAAATAGATTGGAAATGAAAAAGAAGTTACAACCAGTATCACAGAAATCATGATATTACTATGGACAATTATATGCCAATTAAGTGCACAGCCTAGAAGAAATTGTATATTTCTAGGATTTTGCTCATCTTTTAAGATTGAATCAGGAATACAAAATATGAACAGTCAGATGACCAGTAGTGAAATTGAGTTAGTAATTTTTAAAAGACTCCCAACAGACAAAAATCCAGGATCAGATGGCTTCACAGGTGAAATATATCAGATATTTAAACAGTTAATGCTTCTCCTTCTCAAACTATTGCAAGTTTGAGATGAAGGAATATTTCAGAATTCAGTCTGTGAGGCCCATATCACCCTGATTCAGAAACAAAAGACTATGAAAAAAAAAAAAAAAAAAAGGCCAGTATCACTGAAGGTGGTTGTAAAAATCCTCAATAAAATGCTAGCAAATCAAATTCAACCATACATTAAGAGGGTCATAGACCATGATGAAGTGGATTTATCCCTGGGTTTCAAGTATGGTTCAGTATCTGCAAATTAGTTGGTGTGATAGTCTACGTTAATAATTGAAGGATAAAAATCACATCATCTCAGTAGATACAGAATTGACAAAACTCAACATTCATTTATGAAACTGAACACTCACCAGTATATGAATGGATAAAGAAAATGTGGTATAGGTATAGAATGAAATATTACTCAGCTATAGAACAAAATGAAATCTTGCCATTTGTGACATGAATAGACCCAGAAAGTATTATATTAAGAGAAAGAAGTCAGATGGAGAAAGACAAATACCATATGATTTCGTTTATATGTGGATTCTGTTTTTTGGGGGGATTTAATTTTATTGTCATTTAAATTTTAGGAAACAATTACGTAGCTTCCATATATAAAGAGGTTCATTTAAAAGTGTTAGTCCAGTTTCTCCTTCCTTCTCTGTATGGCTTTGTTTTTGCTGTATGCTAGACAATAGCCCTGCATAGCTGTGTAAATTTGAATTAAAACTAAGATTAAAAATTCAGTCTCAATTACATAGATCATATCTTAAGTGCTTATCTGTAGTCACATGTAGCTAGTGACTATCATATTATACAGTTTAGAACATAAAATTTCCATCACCACAGAAAATTTCATTGACCAGCCAGGACCGTGGAGCTAGGGTGATACTGTTAAATAGTGTCTGAAGATTATTTATTTGGTAGTGAGTAATCTTAGCCTGGAAATAAGAAAATGCAATTAGTTCTGCTCTCAATTTTTTGATTATATGTTTTTGACCAGGACACTTCACTTCTCTGGTCCTCAAGTTTTCTCATCTATTAAATGAGAAATTGAATTAAACTCTTCTTTGAATTATCTCAGTGTTTTGATTTTTGTGAAAATTCTTTTTTTTCCTTTCCTTTTTTTAAAATTTATTGATTTTTAAATCAAAGGATAATTGTTTTACAGAATTGTGCTGGTTTCTGCCAAACATTAGCATGAATCAGCCATAGGTATACATATGTCCCTTCCCTTTGAGCCTTCCCCCCACTTCACTCCCCATCCCACCCCTTTAGGTTGTCACAGAGCCCTGGTTTGAGTTCCCTGAGTCATACAGAAAATTCCCATTGGCTGTCTATTTTACATATATTAATGTCAGTTTCCATGTTACTCTCTCCATGGATCCCACCCTCTCCTTACTCACTGCCCCCCACCCTCATGTCCATAAGTCTGTTTTCTATGTCTGTGACTCCATTGCTGCCCTGCAAATAATTGCATCAGCACCATATTTCTATATTCCATACATATATTAGTATATGATATTTGTTTTTCTCTTTCTGACTTACTTCACTCTGTTTAATAGACTCTAGGTTCATCCACTTCATTTGAACTGACTCAGATAGATTCCTTTTTATGGCTGAGTAATATTCCATTGCATATATGTACCACAGCTTCTTCACTGATTGATTTGTCAATGGACATCTAGGTTGCTTCCATATACTAGCTATTGTAAATAGTGCCACAGTGAACCTTGGGGTACATGTGTCTTTTTCAATTTTGGTTTACTCAGGGTATATGCTTAGTAGTGGGATTGCTGGGTCCTGTAGTGGCTTTATTCTTAGTTTTTTTAAGGAATCTCCATACTGTCTTCCATAGTGGCTATATCAATTTACATTCCCACCAACAATGCAAGACTGTTCCCTTTTCTCCACACCTTCTCCAGCATTTATTGTTTTGTAAACATTTTGACGATGGCCATTCTGACCAGTATGAGATGATATCTCATCATAGTTTTGATTTGCATTTCTCTAATAATGAGCAAAGCTTCTAAAGTAACATAGTGAGTCAATGGGAGGGCTAGAGGGAGCTCCTTAGTAGGATAAGAAAAGTTTGTATATGTGGCAGTCACTTGAAGGAGACTGCAGACAGATCTGATTGACTGCAGTGATGACTTCAGGCTGAGGAAACTTAATGGCAGTTGAGGCTTTTCAGGCTGAAGAGGAGAAAAATGTCAATAAAGTGCCTTGAAAGTCATGCTAAGGACTTTAGATCTGATGTTTAGTAATGGGCAACCACTGCATACTGCATCCAAAGAATGAACTGTGCCTGAGAAAAATATACAGATTCTTGTCAGTGAGAGAAGAGCAGGAGCTTAAAGTTTTCATGGAGAGATTAACTTGATAAAATTGCATGAAAAAAATGAGCTGATTTTGATAGGAAAAGCCATAGCTTTTTCTAATTAACTGTAATTATTAATAGATTACTTGAATTTCCAGTGAATGTATCAACAGTTAAAGGCTGAAGATAGCCTTGTGACCTGAGTGCTGTAATATATAGAATTTGTTGCCTTGCTCCAGAGCCCTGAAGTATTATCTTTTTTTATACATCAGATATAACAATGTGAAGAATGAGAAAAATGTATCATTTCATTTTTGTCAGAACCAAACTGTCAGAGATATGTGATATTTTAAAACATTTTCCAACTCTTCAGTTACATTTTCTTATAGTTTTTATGCATTGTCAGTACATAGATTATTGTTGTTAACTATTTTGTACTTATCATAGAAGCATATATTTCAGTTATATGGGTTGATTAGGCTTATTTTAAAAACTCCCATTTGCATTAATGACTCTTCAGTGGATGTGATTGAGAAAAAAAATGAACCATTTGAACAGTGTTTTTTCTTCCCACCTAGTCTTTTTTAGCACTGGTGAACCTGTTATCTTATCCTGCTGTTTTTGAGCTGGTTGGCAATCAAAGTCTTCCTAATAAAGCAGAATATTCTCTTCGTGAAGTCCCAACAAGTGTTATTGTAAGTCATTTTCTTTTAATCTTTCACTGTTTTTTTTTTTTTAAATCTTTCGCTGTTATAGTGCTACTTTTTAAGATGTGTAGTAAAAATGCAATTTTGCAGGAAAAAAAAAAGTACAATAAATCACATTTAAAGACCTATTTGATTTATTTACCTTTAGAATGTTAGCTTCCAAATTATTTGTAAATGGAATCTTTGATCCTGGCTGGCTTAAAATGGTGGCACCTATTGAAATAACAAGGTTAACATGAGTTTGAGTAAGCTCCAGGAGTTGGTGATAGACAGGGAAGCCTGGCGTGCTGCAGTCCATGGGATCCCAAAGAGTTGGACATGACTGAGCGACTGAACTGAAAGGTTTCCCAAATAGGGAAGAGATCCAGCATGTATAAAAGTTAGTGTATTAATTATTTTTAGGTGACTTATGTTATTAGTCACACGATTATTGCTCCTTCATTGACTAAGATAATTAGAAATAAATTGTATCTAAAGAGTCCAATGCGTTTTCTGCTTATATTTTAAATGATCTGTGTATTACTGCCCCATGAGGGCAGTATATGCATATTTATTTAATTTGAAACTTATTTTATATTCATATTTCAAAATTAACTTATTTTAATCATTCAAGTGTATTTAGTTCCTCATCTTTTGTTAAGTTTATGAATTAAGCACCCATTTGTATTTAATTTAAATACAAATTAAATATCTGTATATATGCATTATTAAGGAATCATTTAATTCTGAAATCTCAGTCATTGATTTTATCTTCTGGTCACTTTGTCCTGTGTGTTGTTTTCCTTATATCATTTTGAGATTTTGAATTCTTCTAATTCTTGGTGACCCTAAACATTTTATTTTTAAGAATTTGCTCTACTTTGGAAATTTTTTGGTAATTTATATGAATGAAATGCAAATAAAATATTTTTCTCTTTAAACTTTTATATTCTTGAAGTGTTCCAATTTTAGCTTATACTTACTTGTATCTTGGCACTTCTTAAGTAGTTTTATAATTAACCATTTATCTGCTTGTCTTCCCTACTACACTGTGAGGACCTGAAAGCAAGTAGAATATCTTGGTCATATTTACATCTAGTAATAACTGGATAGTAGATATCCAGTGAATGGTTTTTAATGTATTTGTAATATTATTGCCTTTATAAATAACAGATGTGCTGTTATTTAATCTAGAGCAATGACTTTGGTGTTTATTATCAAGTTTTTGTGGATGTGCTACAGCGCATAGTCAAAAATACCTGTCCTCTTAAGTAAAGGATTTGTCTTTAATGTAGTCTTAAAATGCTTAACTGCATGTAGTTTTGATAGTCCATCTTCTTAATGTCACTACATTTTAACCCTGTAAATGAATCACTGCTTCCAGTCATCATTTAAACAAGTATAAACTCTTCTTATTAAAAAAACAAAAAACAAAACTCCCTTGATCTATGTTGTCTTTTAGCTATCACCCTATAGCTTTCTTTTTTTTTCTTTGCCAAAAAGTATCTTGAAAAAATTGCCTATATTTGAATTCTCAACTTATTTCTCTTGTATCAACTCTAGAAGTCACTGTAATATGGAGTCCTGCCTAACCAACTACTGAAATTGTTCTGCCAAAAGTCACTGATAAATATGTAATTCCCTAATCTAATGGAACCTTCCCCTATATTTAACTTAATTTACCACCTTGTGGCATTTAGTGGAGTTGGTTCATTCCTCCTCATTGTTATTCTCTTCTGTGGCCCTGGCACTACTTCTAGTTCTCTTACGGCTTCTGTGGTCTCTTCTGTGGACTTCTCTTGTGCTGTCTTATGTCCTTTAGGTTCAATCAGTTCGGTCACTCAGTTGTGTCTGACTCTTTGTGACCGCATAAACCGCAGCACATCTGGCTTTCCTGTCCATCACCAACTCCTGGAGCTTGTTCAAACTCTTGTCCATCAAGTCGCTGATGCTATCTAACTATCTCATCTTCTGTCATCCCCTTCTCCTCCTGACTTCAATCCTTCCCAGAATCGGGGTCTTTTCCAGTGAGTCATCTCTTCGCATCAGGTGGCCAAAGTATTGGGAGTTTCAGCTTTAACATCAGTAATTCCATTGAATATTCAGGACTGATTTCCTTTAGTATTGACTAGTTTGATCTCTTTACAGTCCAAGGGACTCTCGAGAGTCTTCTCCAACACCACAGTTCAGCACCTCTGGGTTCATTTCATCCAGTTCTGTGGCTTCGGTTGTACGTTGACAACTCTCTGAACTGTGTCACTTACTTGACTGCCAGAACTATACCCATATTTCTACCAGATAATGGACATTAGGAAAACTCATAGAAATCTTAGATTTAACCATGTCCACAACTGAATATTATGGTTTTTCTCTGTCTTAAATCAATTCCATTTGTTATTTTTGTATCTCAGCATATGGCATCATTCCCATAGTTGAATGAGCTACAAACTGGAAAGTCATTTTTGACTCCTCTTTTTGGTAATTTTTCACTATTTATAAATTTTTCTCTCCTTTATGACTTGATCATATTTGCTTTATCTATTTGTATTAAGATTCCTTAGTTTAGACCTTAGTTTCCTGTCTAGATTACTCCAGTGGTATGTTAACTGTTTTTTCTCCCAGTCTTACCTCACAATGATTCTTTGAAAGTGAAAGCCAGATGCAGTCATTCTGTTTATTTCCTTATTCCCTTTGTCTTCATACACAATCCATGCTCCTTCACATTATCTATTATCTAGTGTAGTCTGTATAGAAGTTTTCTTTGTTGTGTCAAAGATGTCTTTGTTTTTTTTCAGTTTCTCAAGTCATGATCCAAACAAGGTACACATGTTGCATTCAGTCATTATGTCCTTTTCAGTCTTTTTCTAAAACATTTTCCCCCTTTTGTTTCCATGCAACTTATTGGAGAAACTAGGCTCCTTTTGCTATGAGTTATACTGATTGTTTCATTAAGAGATGTGAAATGGTGATACTACTCTGTCATTCTTTTTTATATTTAACTGAAATTATTTAATAAAGGGAATCCTGAAATACAGTTCTTTCAGAAATAGCAAAATAAATGCTTGATATTTTAATTTGCAAAGTAATGAATTTGTGTTCTAGTAGTCTGTAAAAGGGAGGTTTTATGATGGTTATTATCATTATAAACTTCTGGATTTTACACATATATTTCAACTCAGTGCAGTCACTATTGCTTAGATGGTCAAAATATTCTTTGTATATTGACTCCTTTTGTTATTTGGTATTTTTCTTTATTGATTTATTCGATAGGATATTCCAGGCTCATTCTATACATTTTTTGGTTTAGACTTTCTCCTTTTCTTTTTTAAATATCCCTTTGTCTTTTTCTTACAAGAACACTAGTCATTAGATTTAGGGCCTGCTTGCCTAATCCAAGATGATCTTATTTCAGTTCTTAGTGACATCTGCAAAGACCCTTTTTCTCAATAGGGTAATAATCATAGATTTTTGGGATTAGAACATAGACATGCTTTTTCAGGGATAGTTACCATTCAACTCACCACACCGTCAGAATGGCATTTTCATCTACCTCTTGTCTATAGACTGAATGTTTGTATACTCCCAAATTCATTTATTGAAACTTCATTCCCTGTGTGATGATATTTGGAGGTGGGGTCTTCAAGGGGTGAAGTGAAAGGAAGTTAAAGTCGCTCAGTCATGTCTGACTCTTTGTGACCTCATGGACTATACAGTACATGGAATTCTCCAGGCCAAAATACTGGAGTGGGTAGCAATTCCCTTCTCCAGGGGATCTTCCCAACCCAGGGATTCTACCCAGGTCTCCCATATTGTAGGTGGATTCCTTACCAGATGGGCCACAGGGGAAGCCTTTTAAGGGGTGAATAGTGTCTTAAAAAAAGACCTTTGCCCCTTCTGCCATCTGAGGACACAGCAAAAACTGTCTGTGAGCTAGACAGTAGATCCTCATCAGACACAAAATCTGGCAACTTGATCTTGTACTTCTCAGCCTCCAGAAATGTGAGAAATAAACTTCTGTTGTTTCTAAACCACCCAGTCTATGGAATTTTATTGTAGTGTCCAGAATGGACTAAGACTTTCCCTTTTTTGAAAAAGTACAAGGAAGGACTTTTAATGGACTGAATTTTGTTATGCCCGATGTCCGAATCCCCGAGCGGGAAGAGAGAAGGCTTCCAAGGCAATGCAACTCGCAAAAAAAGGGAAGTTTATTACTGACTCGAGCCAGGGCCTTCTGCCTCCGCCATCACAGTGGTGCAGGGTCAGAAAAGCCCTGAGCCCAAGCTGTTACAGAAATTTATAGGACATGCATAATCAATTAGTAGCTGGCTCAAGCGGATTGGTTACATGTTTACAAAGCAATTCTATTGGTACAGACATTCGCGGGCTTTTTCAAACCTGGGCTTTCGCGGGCTTTCTCAAACCTGGGCTTTCGCGGGCTTTTCAGCTTTCCCCTTTGTCTCTTACTGGGCGCATATTGATTGGCTGGCTTCAGGTTACCTGATGGGGGTGGGGAATCTTACCATTTCGGGGAAAGCTAAAACTTAGGTCCAGGCTGCCTGTCATGGAATTAACCCTGGCAGCCTCACAAATTTTGCTTATAGATGTTCATGGACTAACTAGTCACAAGCCACTCCTCATAATGCAATATGGGAATATTGGCATTATGGTTGATCTGTTCTTTACCCTTTACTTGACCCTTCCTTAAGTGAAAGGCATCAAATAGCACAAACACAAGCTTTGGGACAATTGTAAACACAATAGGCCCTCAAACATATATTGATTTATAGAACATGAATATTGTTTTTCCAGTCTTGGTTCCATTCTGGTTTACTTGGTCATTTAACGTATTCTCAAGCTAGACAATATGCTTTAAAAAAAAAAAAAAAGTACACAGTTTCCGACTCCTTTTTGCGAGTCCCAAGCCTTGCTTGCACTAATTTGTTACCAGAAAGCTACTGCTTAATTTAGGAAACATTGCCTTCTTAACACCCATTTTGCTTAGGAACTGAATTTCTCTATAAGGCAGACTTCTCAGGAGTTTCCTTTTCTTCCCTAAGTGGTGATCCATCAGTATAATCCTCTTTGAAGAAGAATTCATTTACTGTAACATTTGTTCTCTGAAAAATGCATTATTATTGATAGATTGCTGCAGTTCGCTTATTGAAAATGCATTCTCTGTCCTGTATTCTTACAGTATCTAGTACTTCGATTCAGAGCTAAAACTTTTGAGCCATGAAGTGTCAAGTAGGGTTTTGAAACAAGGAGTGTCTAGTGAGAAATGGAGTGTTTCCTGCTGTATCAGTAAACAAGGATGTCACAGGCATCAGTGATTCTGGGCCTCCGAAGGCAAGTTCTTGAGCCCTGAGGGCACTCAGGAAGGAGAAGAATAGCTTAGTGAGATCAGGCAGCCATTATGCTCCAGCCACGCCTGTGGTTAGCACTAAAGAACTCAGGATGTGAACTCAGGAAACTGGCCCTAGGATAGCTGAGATGCTAATAAAAGGAATGATTTCTGTGAGCCCAGACTCTTGTATCTTCCCATACAAAGAAAAGTGCTAAATTCCTTGACTTGGAATATCTGGTTTTCTTCAATTCACAAAGATGTTTAGACTACCAGCCTTTTGTTGCAAACTTCTTTGTAACCTGACCCACACCCCCCCCCCCAGCAGTTTTCTCAGGGTTTCTTGAGATGTTGCCTCTTTAGCTTAAGTCCTAAAAATTTGCATTGAATAAAACATAACTCTCAACTTTAAGGTTGTGACTATTTTTAAGTCAACACTTGCTAAGAAGCAGACAACAATGACAGATTCTTTAAGAGAGCAGTTCTTTCATTCTTCATTGTTAGGCAGTTTATTTAATATTTGCTGATTATAAATTCTTGTGCTTATATTATTTACACATTTTTCAAGATATCTGTGGAATGGTAAATGCCTTCCTAAGTGTTCCATGTAAACATTTCAGTTTGTAAGTTTATTCAAAATCCTGTATTTATTGTCTTGTTTATTATTTTTCAGATGTGATTTTTAAGTCTTATTATTTCCTCCTTCTTACAGATTTATTTCCTGACCTCTTAAGTTATTTGATATGTTTGTACTATTATCTACATTGACCTCAGGAAATATTACGTGATTTTATTCCCTAGTATAACCTTCCTCCTTTTGCCATATTGGTTACAGAAGTATCTTGAATTTAAACTCATGGAATGTGTTGGTCAGGAAAATGAGCAATGGGAGAGAAAGGTGTTTGTCTATGAATAAATTTCTTAGGCCTAAATCCAAAGATATGCACAAAAGTCAGGCATTATAGAAAGAAAGCCTTTTAGAGAATGCTCAAAATTTTGTGTTGGGCTTTTATTGTCATTGCTTGGGACAGCTGATGACACCTAGGCATCAAGTTCTTGCTGCATCAGTGATTTTTAAACCTGGTTACCCATTGCAACAACTTTGGGAAGCTTTTACAGGGATGTTAATGCCAGAATCCTACCCTCAGGAATAGTGAGGTAATTGCTCTGGGGTAGGGCCTGGGCAGCTGTTTATTACTTTTTTAAGTTCCATAGGGTTGTGTTCAGGGTTGGAAACCACTGATTTACATGAGAAGAAGATACCTATTAACAAAATCTTAAATAGTTCCAGATAAAACTAAATCCACTGTTCCTGCTTCACATTTGTAGAGTTCAAATTTGTTTTTAAAAGTAGTTTATATTTTTAGCAGTTTAAACAGTATTTAACTGGTGACAGTAAGCTGCTCACACAGTACCAAAGTGGGATATAAATTAATGATTCTCCTTTTTGGCTAAACATTTGATTCATTTCAGGAATGTTAACAAATCTTAATGTCCATATCACACCCAGACCAATTAATTTAGAGTCTCTAGGGGTGAGACTTAGCTATTAATTTGTTTAAAAAATCCCTTTTTTAAATGGCTCTCTACATTCAAATGTAAAGCTCCGAACAGTCACATGTAAGGCACAAATCTAAATATTTGTCAGTTTGATGTTCTTTAAATGATTTCAACCAAGTACAGTCTAACTCTAAGACTGTTTTATAGGATATTATTGACAGACTTATAATTTTGAATTCTGAAGCCAAGATTCGTTCTTTATTCAACTACGAACAATCACACATCTTTGGTCTAAGGTAAGATGCTGAATTTCACTTGATGTTTTCTGTGTTGTAAAAATAGTTGAGCATATGTTCTATATTTATAATATTTAAAATAATTTTATAATATTTACCTTTTTATCATTTTAAATTTTATAATATTCATTATACTTTATAATATTTAAAATTATTTTATAATATAATATTTTATAATATTTAGAATAATTTTTAAAGCATGTTTAAAGGTAATTTGTCTTCTGTAATATTACAGGGTAAATTATAGTTGTTAGATTTTTACATTATAGCCTTTGCTGCATTTAGGTTCTGTATTATTATCACTTTTGCTTGATTTATTAGGGGTATTTTGTGCACTATTCAGTTTTTTCAGGAGTCAACTGGGGCTTCCCTGCATTGGTATTGTTGTGTCGTAACCACGCGTTCTGGGGGAAAAACTCACTCAGAAGGACAATGCAGATAGTGGAGTGCAGTTTATTACACTGGCGGGCCCAAGACAGAGTCTCCTCTTAGCTAAGGACCCCATCCAGCATTTGTGAAAATCTTTTATACCCCATGTGTACGTGTCCGAACCCACCACCCCAAATTCCTTGAGACTTACACAAACTAAGGAAGGGTAAATACAATCCCAATAACCCCATCACTCATGTGCCATGTGCTCAGACAGTTAAACAATTAGCCAATAATCAATAAGCACAAGGTTACACTCCGACAGGTACAGAAAAATTTATGGCCCGTCTGGAGGAAGGGGTGATTAGTGTATGTGTTCTCTTAGGCGATGAGTAACCTGGATACGATCTTCAAGATTCCCCAGTCCGGAGGGGGTCTTATCCTTCTGTTGTTTCCATAGACACTAAACACAGAGTTCAGAGTCCATTGGAGAGGTGGCTGAGCATGGTCAGCATGGGCAGGCCTGAGATGGAGTCCAGGCCCTATGAATTCCTTCTTCAGTTGTAGCCACGAGTTCCGGGAAGCAAACTCACTCAGAAGGACAATGCGGATAGTGGAGTGCAGTTTATTACACCTGCAGGCCCAAGGCAGAGTCTCCTCCTAGCTAACGAAACTGACTGACTTTTGTGAAAACCTTATGTATCTTAAGTGTACTGCTCAAGCCCACATCCCCAAATTCCTTAAACCTAGCCTGGAAAGTGTTAAAGGGAAATACAGTCAGGTTACAGCCATGATTCATAATCAGAAGAGTCAGCTGGTTACACACTGTAGCCTCCACCAGTGGGTGCCATAAAGATGACAAAGGTGACTGACTACACAGGGGATTATTACATTCTTTCTGGCGACAGGAAATCTAGGTATGGAACCTGGTGTTTATCAGTCCAGGAGGCCATTTCCACAGTAGGTATGTTATCCCCATGGCTACCAGGCACATAGTCCAAAGTTCACTGAAAGTGCAAGATGGAGTTTCCTTCTTTTTCAAGATGGAGTCAGCTCGGCCTGTTCCTTTCCTCCCTCAGTATTGGGTTGAATTCCTGCCAAAATATGGTCTTTTTAAAAAGAGGCCTAGAAATGGATGATATATTGCCCAGATTTTGCTCCTCAATATTTATCATACTCTTAAACCCAAGGTTTAAATATTTTCTGGTTGAATTTATACTCCTTAACATTTAAAAGCAGCTGAATTAAAGAAATTTTCACTTTCTTAGGTTCATGATTTCCTTTCGACTAGTAAAGTAGCTTTTTCAAGTATGGTGGAGGAGGTCAGTGACAATGTTCTACCTAAGAAGTAAAGCAATTACTTTTCTAAAATTAGAATTCTCTAATGGTAGTATATAAGTCTTAAGCCTTTTTTTAAAATTACATTCATTAATAGCTGAGCTTCATTTTCGGACTTTCTAGTTTAAAGAAAGTAGGAAAAAAAGATACAGCTGTTATACTTTTTTGGGTAGTGCGCTCTTTATCTCAAAATGTGTTTTCACACTCAATTTTAACTTTCTGTGAATAGCATCAGATAACCACATAGCAAGCAGTGATGAGGAATTCTGGGGAAATCATACCAGTAGATCCTCCTTTTGCATAGCAAGTATGTTTCTGAGTTTTCTAATTGTAGACCGTAGATTTTAGCCTCTTCTTATTAATACATTGAATGAATTTTTTTTCTGTATGTTTTCTTTCTTTTATGAAGTAATATTTTTCTCTGGTATTCTGGCTAAATTTTTAACAGTAGGATTTTAAGTCACATAAAAAGCAATCCAAGAAGTAAAATGCTCCTGAAGATAAAGTATATTGATGTATGTGTGTGTGTGTGTGTGCTTTCTTATAATGTTTAAATATAGTCATTCTCTCCTACATGAAAAAAAAATTGCCATTCCATTGTTGATACGTATAATAACCATCTATATAGTGGTTAGCAACATGGAGTCAGACTGCCTGCTGTTTGCTAGTTGTGTAAAGTGAGATCTCTTGGACTGCAGAAAAGATTCAACCAGTCCATCCTAAAGGACATCAGTCCTGAATATTCATTGGAAAGACTGATGCTGAAGCTGAAACTCCAATACTTTGGCCACCTGATGCAAAGAACTGACTCACTGGGAAAGACCCTGATGCTGGGAAAGATTGAAGGCAGGAGGAAAAGGGGATGACAGAGGATGAGATGGTTGGATGGCATCACCAACCTGATGGACATGAGTTTGAGTAAACTTTGGGAGTTGGTGATGGACAGGGAGACCTCGCGTGCTGTAGTCCATGGGGTCGCAAAGATTCAGACATGACTGAGCGACTAAACTGAACTGAAAGTGATATCTCGGTTACTATCTATAAAATGGAGGATAATTGTATATTTCCTCATAGAGTTAGTTACCCTTAGACTTACATATGAGAAATTAGAAGGGCATACCAGTGCTTGACACATAGAAAGCACTATAAAAAATGTTAGTAATAGATATAGAGTAGCAGTACTTCAAGTGTTTCTTTATATCTGTCTACTTGCCCTATACTATTTTTGATTTTTGCTTAGGAAATAAATTTTAACTTCACTTTTTCAGTATCTCTGTAGTCTTCTAGATGCTGCCAGGTAATATGCTATTTATAATGTCAGCATTCAAACAACTTTTTGATGAAAAATTCATATTTTAATTTTATGTTCCTTTTAACAAATTTTTCTTTGACAGGAAATTTATTTCATTGTATTTTAAGGTCCATCCTTATAATACTCAGTTATGTTTTTAAGTTATGCATCTCAAGTTAGTTTATTTTTGTTTTTCTACTGATTCCATCTAGCATTGGTCACTGAGGTCCAATGGTGATAATTTAAATCATAGCTTAGTGTTGTATAAATCCTGTTTCTTTGTATTTGGGATTTTTGCCTGTATCATTTTTTCTTACTCCCACAGTTTTTTGGTTTGTTTCTAATTGTACCATTCCCTTCAGTAGATCATCTTATTAATGTGTTTGATTTCTTCCTTTAGCATTGCTTTCTTCCATTCACTTTATTTTTTTTCCCTTACTTCAAAAATCTAGACTAGCATAATGATAAATTTTATACAATTTTTTTAGGTTTTCCATAGCACTTAGATAAGGCTAATTTGGGGCTTAGGGAAATGTGGATTTACACTTTCAGTAGCATCACATCCTATTTAAGTTTCTGAATTTTTATTTGCCAAGGTCTTCTTATAAATCTTATATTGTAAATAACTAATACTCAAGAAGGTTGCTCCTTTGATTAGCTCTCCTATCCTTTTTGTTTCCACATCAACAGTGTGCAGACTTGCCTTTACATGTCCCAATTTATACTGAAATGAAGCAAAAATACATATACAAAGAAACTTCTCTTGATATCACATCTCTCTGCAGTCACTGTCCTATTTCTTTTACTCTTGCAGCAAAACGTATCTGCACAGACTGTCCCCCCTTGCTCACCTCTGTTTACTCCTCAGCCCACTTAAGATTTGTCATTGACTTGGACAGCTCTGTCAGAACTGCACATCCTGTTCATCTCAAGGTCACTTGCAACTTCTATGTTGATGAATCTAGTGGATTCTATATTCTCATCTTGCTGTAAGCAAGACATTGACATAACGGGACATTCATTTCTATGTGAGAGTTCTTTTACCTTCTGTGATAGCACATACTCCTATGGCTGCAGTTTCTCTTCATTTTCTAGGCAACCTCTGATTGATAGAATACTCAGGCTTGGTCCTGAATCCACTTTTTTCCTTTATACTCTACCCCTAGTTCATTGACTTATGCCTTTGCCTTTTAGTACATCTGTATGTGAGTGGGTGCCCCAGTTTTTATCCCCAATGTGAACCATTATTCTGAGCTACCAGACTCTCATTGAATCATCTTAATTTTCTTTGCATTTCAAAAAATAATTTGTCTTTATTATAAAGAAATTAACCTATGCAGGTAATTAAATATAATAAACAAAAATTCCTTCTGACTCTGAAAGTGACATTATCAACATTGAGGAAAATCATTCTAGATGTCTTTCTATGCATATACAGACAGAAGAATAGATATGTGGAAATAGCTTATAAAAATGGAATCATTGTTTCCATTTAAAATTCCAAATGAATTTCATAGAAAAGAAAAAGAAACCCTAGTGAGACAGAAAGAATTGCTGAATTTCAAATAGCTGTCTTTTCACTTGAGAGGTAATTATATCCCCAGCATTTCCTCTAAGGTTAAGAAAAAAGACTATATAAAATATTTCAAGTGATCTGAGCATTATATCTCACTTTTATAAAGTATTGATTGACTCTTTACTGTAAAAAAGCTGAGGACATTTAATGTTCTCATTGATTTGGCCTCCCAGCTTCCTTGTATTCACCTATGTTAGAAGGATGTACTCCTGCCATTTCCTGACCTACCTTCATGAGTCAGAGACTCTATTTTCCTCTCTACCCAGTAAGGGAAGGAAGCTAAGCTGGGTTTCTTGTAGTGACCTAAGATGAGCAATATTTTTTATATTTGACTACAGAGTAAGACTTAAAAATTTTTAGTTTTCTCTGTTTACTTAGCCAGTATTTTTTTTTAAACTTGGAAGACATTCACATTTATATATACTTTCCCAAATTGCCAGCTGCGCATATGTTGTTGTTGTTGTTCAGTTGCTCAGTTCTGTCCGACTCTTTGTGACCCCATGGACTGCAGCACACCAGGCTTCCCTGTCCTTCACCATCCCCCAGGTTTTTTTGCTCACACTCATGTCCATTGAGTCGGTGATGCCATCCAACCATCTCATCCTCTGTGAGCGGCTTGTATCTCCATGAGGAAAGCATAGCACCATCGAGTGACTGTAATATCCAATGAAGAACTCAGTCTTTGGTCACAGCATTAAGGGTTCCTAGATTTGGTCCCATTAGCCCTCTTTGAAATGACCTAACAACCAGCATTTTTGAACTCTTTGAACATATAGCTCTGCGCTATATGTAGGAGATGTAATAATATGTAAATGTGATGTGATGCACATTCTCTTTAACCTTGCTACCTAGTGAGAAATTGAATGTTGATCATGAAAAATGTGAGGTAATTAATGCAGAAAAAAATAGCATCTTTATAAAGCTTTCCATCATCCTATTTTAAATAACTTGACAATTCCAGACAGTTTATGTGGCTTTCAAGGGGCTCCGTAATATCTTTACCTTTCCTGTGTGTATTATTCATATTTTCTACCTTCCTCACCCTGAACTAATGTAGGTTAGACTTAGCTCCATCAAGCACAGTGTTTATTATTGCCTCTATACCTGTTTGTCTTGAATGTTATCTTCACTTTTGCCATCTTTGTTAAAATTTGGATCATCCTCTTTCAAGGCAAAGCTTTCTTTATGAGTTACTTTCTCCTTGACTTAACTATAGCATAAAGTGAAAGTCGTGTCACTCAGTCGTGTCTGACTCTTTGAGACCCCATGGACTACATAGTCCATGGAATTCTCCAGGCCAGAATACTGGAGTGGGTAGCCTTTCCCTTCTCCAGGGGATCTTCCCAACCCAAGGATCAAACCCAGTTCTCCCACATTACAGGCAGATTCTTCACCGACTGAGCCACAAAGGAAGCCTTATAATTTTCCTGGATGTCCACTGCCTTTTTGGTCATTCACAAGGACTTAATTTTATTTTTCTCTCTGACTAAAACTTGAAACTTCCTGAGGGGGTATAATTTTCGTTTATACTTTCATGCCACCTCATTGCCCAGTACTTTTTGGTTATTGGGTTAATATTTATTTGCTAACTCTGTTGATTAAGACAGTTGCCTGGAAACTTTTTCAAAGAAGCTGTGCATTTATTATTTGCTAGGTGCAAATTATTTTCTTAAACATATCTTTTAAGGACACTAATTAAGGCACAGTGAGGTTTTTATCCTCTATAATTTGAGGTATAATTGTCTATAATTTGAAATATAATTGACATAGTTCAGGTGATAACTTGTATATATTGTGAAATATACTTGTATATATTGTGTATAAATGTGTGAAGTAGACTTCAACACAGAAGTCTACTTAAGATCATCAGCATGCATGCATAGTTAATAGGAATCGTTTTTTTCTTGTAATGAGAACTTTTAAGATTTACTGTCTTAGCAACTTTCAAATGTAGTATACATTCTCTTCACCCATCTTGCTCTTCCACTGTCCTTTGGCAGTCAGTCTGTTCTCTATGTATGAACTGTGTTTTTTTAATTCCACATGTAAGTGATCATACCGTATTTGTCTTTCAGACTTATTTCACTTACTCTAATGTTCTCAAGGTCCATTCGTGTTGCAAATAGAAAGATTTTGTTTTGTATGGCTGAATAATCTCATTATATATATATTTTTTCTTTATCCATTTGTACGTCAATTGAAATTTAGTTTGTTTAATCACTTGCCTTTTATAAACAATGCTGCTATGAACTTGGGGGTACATATGTCTTTTTGAATTAGTGTTTTCATTTTCTTTGCTTCAAGAGAAGCAAAATTGCTGCACCATATGGTACTTATATTTTTAATTTTTTGAGGAACCTCTGTACTATATTCTGTGGTGGCTGTACCAACTTGTGTTTCTACCAACAGTGCACAAGAGTTCCCTTTTCTCCGTATCTTAACATTATTTCTTGGTATTTGGATAATAGCCATTCTAACAAGTGTGAGGTGATCTCATTGTGGTTTTGATTTGCATTACCCTGATGATTAGAGAATCTGAGCATCTTTTCATGTACCTATTGGCCATTTGTCTGTTGTCTTTGGGAAAATGTATATTTAGACCCTCTGCCCATTTTTAAATTATATTTTTTTGCTTGTTTTTGAGTTGGATGAGTTCTTTATACATTTTGGATATTAGCCCCTCATCAGCTATATGATGTGCAGCTTTTTTTCTCTCATTATGTAGGTTGTCTTTTCATTCTGTTGATTTTCTTAGTTTCATCTGGTCCCACTTGCTTATTTTTGTTCTTGTTGTCTTTTCTTTTTGTTGTCAGATCCCATGAGCAACTTGATGTTGTTCAAGGTTTATCAGTTTTAAGATTTTCTTAACCATCTTTTTGGAGAAGGGAATGGCAACCCACTCCAGTATTCTTGCCTGGAGAATGCCATGGAGAGAGGAGCCTGGTAGGCTACAGTCCATGGGGTCTCAAGAGTCGGACACGACTGAGTGACTAAGCAGCAACCATCTTTAGGCTAGAGGAATGTTATACTCTTCCCTAGACTATTTTATTTCAATATGAAAACTGTATTTTATAGAGAAAAAAATTACATCATTGTTAATAGTATTCTTTATCTCAAACTGTAAATTATGTTTTAGTCACTGACTGTAGAATTGCTTATTTTTAACATCTTAAATCTTAGGTAGTCATTCTTAATTATACACATTAAAATTTAATATGGTTAAAAATGTTAATATAGTTCTCCTAAAATCTATTATAATACATCTTCATTTGAAACTCTAATGTGGCCTGTTAATTTTCTTCAAAATAAAACTCAAGAATCCAAATTTAAAGAACAGCCTTTAAAATTAATCACTTGCTATTTTAGTTATTTTACATCAACGAATAGTAAATTTTATACACAGTATAGTGAATAGTTTTTTGCATAACTAACTTCTTTATAAAAAGTTTGACCTGGAAGATGACTTGAAGATGAAAAGTAAAAAATACATATTTGTTTTTCAGTTTAGAAACAGTCTGGTTATCTTGAACATAGAAACGTGTTAATATCCCATCGCAGCAAATCACCAAACTATTTTTTCCAGTGACCCAGGTGCCAAGTAAACTTAAATCTTATTAACACTGGTAATAAGAAATAATTTTAAAATTCTTTTGTAATCTTTCTTTAACATCAGAAATAGGAATATAACTGCAAAACTGTCCACATTTTGGATTCTGGGTATACATAGATGCATATATCAAAAACATAATTTTATTCTATTAAGTTAACTTAAAGAAGGTAATCTTTAAACAGCTCAAGTCAAACAGAAGATGGCAAGAGTGAACATAAATATTTTAAGAATCAGTGAACTAAAATGGATTGGAATGGGCAAATTTAATTCAGATGACCCCTGTATCTACTATTGTGGGCAATAATCCCTAAGAAGAAATAAAGTAGCCCTCATAGTCAACAAAAGAGTCCAAAATGCAGTAATTGGGTGCCATCTCAAAAATGACAGAATGATCTCTGTTCGTTTCCTAGGCAAACCATTCAATATCACAGTAATTCAAGTCTATGCCCCAGGCACTAATGCCAAAGAAACTGAAGTTGAATGATTCTGTGAAGAACTACAAGACCTTCTTCTAGAACTGACACCAGAAAAAGGTGTTGTTTTCATCAAAGGGAACTGGAATGCAAAAGTAGGAAGTCAAGAGATCCTTGTAGTAACTGGCAAGTTTGGCCTTGGAGTACAAAATGAAGCGGGGCAAAGGCTAACAGAGTTTTGCCAAGAGAACGCACTGGTCATAGCAAACACCCACTTCCAGCAATACAAGAGAGGACTACACATGGACATCACCAGATGGTCAATACTGAGATAAGATTGATTATATTCTTTGCAGCCAAAGATGGAGAAGCTCTATGCAGTCAGCAAAAACAAGACCGGGAGCTGACTGTGCCTCAGATCATGAACTTTTTATTGCCAAATTGAGACCTAAATTGAAGAAAGTGGAGAAAACCATTAGACTCTTCAGGTATGACCTAAATCAAATCCCTTATGATTATACAGTAGAAGTGACAAGGAGAGTCAAAGGTTTAGATCTGATAGACAGAGTGACTGAAGAACTGTGGACAGAGGTTCTGAACATTGTATAGGAGGCAGTGCTCAAAACCACCCACAAGAAAAAGAAATGCAAAATTATTGTCTGAGGAGCCCTTACAACTAGCTAAGAAAAGAAGAGAAGTGAAAGACAAAGGAGAAAAGGAAAGATGTATCCATATGAATGGAGAGTTCATAAGAATAGCAAGGAGAGATATAAGAAAGCCTTCCTAAGTGATCCATGCAAAGAAATAGAGGAAAACAATAGAATGGGAAAGACTAGCAGTCTCTTCAAGAAAATTAGAGATACCAAGGGAACATTTAATGTAAAGATGGGACAAGAAAGGACAGAAACAGTATGGACCTAAAAGAAGCAAACAATATTTAGAAGAGGTGACAACAATACACAGAAGTAGGTCTTCATGACCCTAGGTAACTGTGATGGTGTGATGACTCACCTAGAGCCAGATATCCTGGAGTGAAGTCAAGTGGGCCTTAGGGAAGCATCACTATGAACAAAGCTAGTGAAGATGATGGAATTCCACCTGAGCTATTTCAGATCCTAAAAGGTGATGCTGTGAAGTGCTGTACTCAATATGCCAGCAAATTTGGAAAACTCAGCAGTGGCCACAGGACTGGGAAAGGTCAGTTTTCATTCTAATCCCAAGGAAAGCTAATGCCAGAGAATGTTCAAACTCATGTGCACTCATCTCACATGCTAGCAAGTAATGCTCAAAATTCTCTAAGCAAGGCTTCAACAGTACATGAACTGAGAACTTGCAGAATGTCAAGCTGGATTTAGAAAAGGCAGAGAAACCAGAGAGCAAATTGACAACATCTATTGAATCATAGAAAAAGCAACAGAATTCTAGAAAAGCATCTACTTCTGCTTCATTGACTATGCTAAAGCTTTTGACTGTGTGGGTTACAACAAACTGTGGAAGAGATGGGAATTCCAAACCCCTTACTTGCCTCCTGAGATAGCTTTATGCAGGTCAGGAAGCAATAGTTAGAGCTGGACATGGACCAACAGACTGGTTCCAAATTGGGAAAGGAGTATGTCAAGGTTGTATATATAAGCCTGCTTATAAACTTCTATGCAAAGTACATCATGCAAAATGCCAGACTGGATGAAGCACAAGCTGGAATCATGGTTGCTGGGAGAAATATCAATAGCCTCAGATAGGTAGATGACACCACCCTTATGGCAGAAAGCAAAAGGAACTAAAGAGCCTCTTGAGGGAACTGAAAGAGGAGTGTGAAAAAGCTGACTTAAAAGTTAGCATTCAAAAATTGAAGATCATGACATCTGGTCCCATCCCTTCATGGCAAATAGATGGGGAAACAATGGAAACAGTGAGAGACTTTATTTTCTTGGGTTCTAAAATCACTGCAGATTGTGACTGCAGCCATTAAATTAGAAGGTGATTGCTCCTTGGAAGAAAACCTATGACCACCCTTGACAGCATTTTATTTTATTTTATTTTATTTTTTATTCCTTTATTTATTTTTTTTTTATTTTTCAGTGGGTTTTGTCATACATTGATATGAATCAGCCATAGAGTTACACGTATTCCCCATCCCGATTCCCCCTCCCACCTCCCTCTCCACCCGATTCCTCTGGGTCTTCCCAGCCCACCAGGCCTGAGCACTTGATTCATGCATCCCACCTGGGCTGGTGATCTGTTTCACCATAGATAATATACATGCTGTTCTTTCGAAACATCCCACCCTCACCTTCTCCCACAGAGTTCAAAAGTCTGTTCTGTACTTCTGTGTCTCTTTTTCTGTTTTGCATATAGGGTTATCGTTACCATCTTTCTAAATTCCATATATATGTGTTAGTATACTGTAATGTTCTTTATCTTTCTGGCTTACTTCACTCTGTATAATGGGCTCCAGTTTCATCCATCTCATTAGAACTGATTCAAATGCATTCTTTTTAACAGCTGAGTAATATTCCATGGTGTATATGTACCACAGCTTCCTTATCCATTCGTCTGTTGATGGGCATCTAGGTTGCTTCTATGTCCTGGCTATTATAAACAGTGCTGCGATGAACATTGGGGTGCACGTGTCTCTTTCAGATCTGGTTTCCTCAGTGTGTATGCCCAGAAGTGGTATTGCTGGGTCATATGGCAGTTCTATTTCCAGTTTTTTAAGAAATCTCCACACTGTTTTCCATAGTGGCTGTACTAGTTTGCATTCCCACCAACAGTGTAAGAGGGTTCCCTTTTCTCCACACCCTCTCCAGCATTTATTGCTTGTAGACTTTTGGATAGCAGCCATCCTGACTGGCGTGTAATGGTACCTCATTGTGGTTTTGATTTGCATTTCTCTGATAATGAGTGATGTTGAGCATCTTTTCATGTGTTTGTTAGCCATCTGTATGTCTTCTTTGGAGAAATGTCTGTTTAGTTCTTTGGCCCATTTTTTGATTGGGTCATTTATTTTTCTGGAATTGAGCTTCAGGAGTTGCTTGTATATTTTTGAGATTAATCCTTTGTTTCCTCATTGCTATTATTTTCTCCCAATCTGAGGGCTGTCTTTTCACCTTACTTATAGTTTCCTTTGAAACGGAGAGATTACTTTGCCAAAGATGATCCATATAGTCAAAGCTGTGGTTTTTCCAGTAGTCATGTATGGATGTGAGAGTTGGACCATAAAGAAGGCTGAGTGCCAAGAATTGATGCCTTTAACTCTGGTGTTGGAGAAGACTCTTGATAGTCCCTTGGACAATAAGGATATCAAACAGTCAATCCTAAGGGAAATTAATCCTGATTATTCATTGGCAAGACTGATGTTGAAGATGAAGCTCCAATACTTTGATCAGCCGATGTTAAGAACTGAATTATTTGAAAAGACACTGACGCTGGGAAAGATTGAAGGCAGGAGGAGAAGGGGATGACAGAGGATGAGATTGTTGGATGGCATCACTAACTCGATGGACACACGTTTGAGTAAGCTCTGGGAGTTGGTGACAGATAGGGATGCCTGGTGTGCTGCAGTCCATGGGATCACAGAGCCGGACATGACTGAGAGACTGAACTGAACAGAAAGAAAACAATAAAATGATGCCTAACTAATTAAAATAACCAATTTAGAATTCTCTCTTAATCAAAGAGTTCCTCTTTATATAGAATGATTAGGATATAATAAAAACAATATTCATTATCCTCTTAAGGGAAAACTCATACCTTTTGAAGATAACCACCGTTAGTCTCTTCATGCCTATAGTTCCTTTGATTGAAATTCTTTTTGAACAATAGGCTTGTTTTTAATCTGCCTTTTTTACTTATTTCAAATTATTCTCTCATATCTATAAATATTCATCTATACCATGATGAATTATTATATTATTTAGCCCCCTTAAAGGGCTAAATAATATTCCAGTGCATATCCCAGCTTTCTGTTTGTTTATAAATGTAGCTTATTTAAATTTTTTTTATTTTGCATCTTTATAAATATCTCATTCCTTATTTATTTCTTAAAACTATCCTTTAGAAATGGGCTTGCTTAGTTTAAGTTTATTGACTATGCCAAAGCCTTTGACTGTGTGTATCAATAAATGTGGAACATTCTGAAAGAGATGGGAATACCAGACCACCTGACCTGCCTCTTGAGAAATCTGTATGCAGGTCAGGAAGCAACAGTTAGAACTGGACATGGAAAAACAGACTGGTTCCAAATAGGAACAGGAGTACGTCAAGGCTGTATATTGTCACCCTGCTTATTTAACTTATATGCAGAGTACATCATGAGAAACGCTGGGCTGGAAGGAGCACAAGCTGGAATCAAGATTTCAGAGAGAAATATCAATAACCTCAGATATGCAGATGACACCACACTTATGGCAAAAAGTGAAGAGGAACTAAAGAGCCTCTTGATGAAAGTCAAAGAGGAGAGTGAAAAAATTGACTTAAATCTCAACATTCAGAAAACTAAGATCATGGCATCCGGTGCCATCACTTCATGGCAAATAGGTTGGGAAACAGTGGAAACGGTCGCTGATTTTATTTTGGGGGTCTCCAAAATCATTAGAGATGGTGACTGCAGCCATGAAATTAAAAGATGCTTGCTCCTTGGAAAGAAAGTTATGACCAACCTAGACAGCATATTAAAAAGCAGAGACCTTACTTTGCCAACAAAGGTCCATCTAGTCAAGGCTATGGTTTTTCCAGTGGTCATGTATGGATATGAGAGTTGGACTATAAAGAAAGCTGAGTGCCAAAGAATTGATGCTTTTGAACTGTGGTGTTGGGGAAGACTCTTAAGAGTCCCTTGGACTGCAAGGAGATCCAACCAGTCCATCCTAAAGATCAGTCTTGGGTGTTCATTGGAAGGACTGATGTTGAAGCTGAAACTCCAATACTTTTGCCACCTGTTGCAAAAGACTGACTCATTTGAAAAGACCCTGATGCTGGGAAAGATTGAGGGCAGGAGGAGAAGGGGATGACAGAGGATGAGATGGTTGGATGGCATCACTGACTCAATGGACATGAGTATGGGTAAACTCCGGGAGTTGGTGATGGACAGGAAGGCCTGGTGTGCTGCGGTTCATGGGTTCACAGAGTCGGACAGGACTAAGCAACTGAACTTAATTGAAGTTTAGGCATATTTCCTACCTCGTATATTTCTATATGCCCTCTTCCTATGACTCATTTTACTTGACCTCTCTGTACCATTTTATATTCTACCAAGTTTTGACACTTTCCTTTCATTTGGTTCATTCATTTAGAAAATAGTTATTGAATTCCTACTAAGTGCTGCACTACTATATATCTTCTGTTTGGGAGAATTGTGTGACTTTTGTCTATTTGTGGAGTTCTTTTTATGAATCATTTTTGGTGACTTTTCCTCTTTTACTACCTACCTTTCTAACTGAATTCTAGAGTATGTCTTTTGTCCTTTACCCAATTTTTTTTATTATCATTATTTTTATTTTCTACAGTGGTTTCAATTTGCATTTCTTTACTAGCTAACCTTGTATCTGTCTATCCTCTATGTTATCTCTTGACCATACGTCCAGATTTTATTGACCATTTGGATATGCAAACACAAGTTTGGTCTTCCCTGGTGACTCAGCTGGTAAAGAATCTGCCTGCAATGCAGTAACTGGTTCGATTCTTGGATCAGGAAGTTCCCCTGGCAAAGGGATAGGCTACTCACTTCATTTTTCTTGGGCTTCCCTGGTGACTCAGATGGTAAAGAATCCTCCTGCAATGTGATCCCTCGGTTGGGAAGATCCCCTGCAGGAGGGCATGGCAACCCACTGCAGTACTCTTGCCTGGAGAATCCCCATAGACAAAGGAGCCTGGCGGTGTATAGTGCATAGAGTCAGACACGACTGGGCAGCTAAGCACAGAACTCACACCATGCAAGTTCAGCAAACTTGTCATATTCAAAAGCTATACTCTGTGTTTCCTTAGGGATATCCAAACTAACTTACAGCTTCAGGAGATCCCAGAGCACTTTCTGAAACTATGATGTGAATTTGCTACGAAGCTCAAAAGAGGAGGCTTTCCACAGCCCTTGCTCACTCTCTTTGCTGCTCACTAGTTTTATGGACAAACTGACCTTGCCCCCTTTTTCATTCTTCATAAATGGTTATTGGTGTATCAGAATCTTTAAGCTCCAGATTTGTAGATGTGGTTAGTGTGCTTGTAATTCATGTCTCATTGTTGGGTTTGATCAAATGGCAGGGAACTGGGTATTGCATTTTTACTAGCTAGTTTGTGTGTACTCATCAGAAGGAAATCTTCTGTATTGGATTTTTGTATTGTTTGGTTAAGTAAAATATACACTGCATTTGATTAAAGTTGATATTGTAATTTATGGTGATGCATTTTTGAAAATAGTTAAAATGTTATTAGAAACGTGATGTTTCAGTGTATTCAAGGAAGAAATACTAGGGAAAAAATGGCAGGGTGAGGAGAAGAGGCATGTGACTGCTAGCATGAGGAAAGCAATGAATATTTTTGGACTTCATTCAAGTAGAGATGATAGCTAATAGTAAACTGCCCAGAACCATTCTGGTAGCCTGGACAAGTGCCCATTTGCTCACATTAATGATACGATGGTGATGATTAAAAAGTGACATACAAAGAATGTGATAATTAAGAACAGGGAATTATTCTGGTGTTGAGATTTGATTTGGGTTATTAGCAAGTTCATGGGGGAATGGACTATGGTCAAAATATATCCCAAACCTAGTGAAAAGGTTAGGCCCAAATTTGAGGCCACTTTATTCCTTGAAACAGTTCAAATAAACGTTCATATTAAGGAGACACTGATTTTCACTTCCAGAAATGAATTGAAATTCAGAATGTTTGGTTGGATTTTAAAAATAAATTTCTCTATACCATGCATTATAGACACACATTCTTTTAAACTTACAAATATTATAATGGGTATTAACTTGGCATTATCCAGGCTCAAGTGCTACAGTTTCTGATTTGAAATTCTAAAATTCTAAGAATTTATTTGCTATCTGCGTCTAATCTTAACCTCAAGTGATGAGATTCTTTGTAGTCTTTATTTAGCCTGCCTAATCTGAATATCAATATATTTTGCCAAAGAAATATTAATATGCTTGATTATAAGGTATTGCTCCAGACTCCATGCATATTGTATTTTGTTGCTAAATGCATAAAAATTTAACTTCTTGGTCCTAAGGTTTACGGGTAAGGAATTACAGACCTTACATCATAACTTTGCAATTTTTTAAGTCACTGAAGGTTAAGGGAAGGGACACTTTTGGGAAAGAAAAATTATATAATGTTTAGCATTTGAAAATCCAACTTCTCAGTGGTGTAAGATACCCATTTCCACACTAGGTTTGGAGGTTACCTTTGCATCTGAGGCAAAACAGTGTATCTTCCTTGTTCAGAGCGGGGTTTATGGCTCAGCTGCATTACTCTCATTATCCCAACTCATTTAGGGCAAATGGGCTCTCCTTGAGTCAACCCTCACAGGGAACCTCATAGAGGGCTCACAGCATGATTAGCGTGAGCTGGTTCACCTCACAGCTTGATCACATTGTTAGTGAAAACAATCTGGCCTAGTTATCTTTGATTATAACTAGATTATGCTAGTTATGCTTATTGATACAGATTCAAGGATATATTGATATCTCCTGACAATATGATTTGACAGCATTGAATCTGCTGGATTAGAGCTCAAGTGAAAGAATTTTTACCTCAAGTTTTAGACCTTATTCTAGCCTTTAGGTCACCTAAAGTTGAGAGTTAGGGATTATTTGATATGAATCAGAGAAGCATACCCAAATATTGTAGGAGTTGTTCCTAAAATTCACAGAGTCATGCATTATGTCACTTCTTTGGTGGTAGATTGTGTAAGATTTATTAATACATCATGTATATTGCATGTGATATCTTGACATTTTAGGCTACTAGAACTCAGAAACTTCACTGAGATGGCCATGAGTTTTTTGGATACCTCTCTCTGGTGCACCTACTCTTAGCTAAAACATGTAGAAAACAAGCTATGTCCTTTTCACAATGTATCATCAGTAGAATAGTTTTTCATGATAATTTGAGGGATGATAGGACTAAATTTTGATAAAACGAAGGATGTGTTACTGTCCATGTTGAATGAAAGCAAGCTGCTCTTGCTTTTCACATTAGCCAAATTAGCAGTATCTTACCACTGAGAGGGCTTCCCTTGTGGCTCAGTTGGTAAAGAATCTGCCTGCAACGCGGGAGACCTGGGTTCGATCCCTGGGTTGGGAAGATCCCCTGGAAAAGGGAAAGGCTACCGACTCCAGTATTCTAGCCTGGAGAATTCCATGGGCTATATAGTCCATGGGATCCCAAAGAGTCGGACACAACCAAGTGACTTTTACTTACCAGTGAGAGATTTTGTTAATTCACTCACGTAAAGAGGCTTCATCTTGATTATGTCTTTTGTTACATATAATGAGCAGATACACGAAGGCAGGAGACACGCACACTGAGCAGTGCTGTGTAAAACGTCTAATAGAGATCGGCACTCGGTCTTCAGTGCCTGAGGCAGGATGAGAAAGACGTTATTAGATAGCATCAATAAGCCGGACTCAAATAAGGCAGTAGATTTGATTATCCCCACAGCTGTACAAATGCTTTCATGGAATTACTGCAAGGGCTGGATCCTTCCCCACTTTTAATAATTGTGTTACCCCTGCTAAAGCTTTGCTATAGGCAAACAAACTCTTAAGTCTCACTGCCTTCAACCAGCAACACCATATCCCTGGGATACTAGACTGTTTGGGTTCCTGGGAACTGTAAGACTATAGTAATGTGGGTAATATTTGCACATTGTTTAGAATTGTAGGAAATAGAGAATGAAGGAACAGCTAAGGTCTGTGATTATTGTCTGTCTTTTGGTGTACAGAAACTTCTATTATTTTGATAAACGTAATCTATAATACCTAAGTAACAAGCTAAGGGAGTTTGTGTCTGGAGTAGGTAGAATCAGTCTGCTTCTAACTGTATTCTGAGAGAGACACAAGCATGTACTCAGACACTTCTGAAATTTCTTCTGTGAAACTGTCGATATCTTTACATTAACTTTGTTATTGCTACTTTATCTATTTATAAAAAACTGAAAATATACCATTAAAACATTTATCCAGTTTACTCTTGAATTTGGATTCATCTTGGATAATTGTTGGTTTTCTTTGAAATACTTCTTGATATAACCAACTTTATGTATGAAATAAGCAACACTTTTTTTCTTAACTTTGGGAAATGTGGGTTGGAGTCAACAAAAGTTAAGCTTCACGATTTGTTATTTGCAAGCCTAATAATATGTAAGCTTTGAGACATGTTTTTCTGATCACTTTTTAAAAATTAATGGATATGACATTTGCCCACTCCAATTCACTTTGTAAACCTAGCTTTAATTAATGTCATGGTTAGGCTAAAAAGATGGTCTTATTCAAGTGACTTTTTCTTCCATATTTACTGTAGCTGCTACCTTATGCAGATATGCTGATGTAGTTAATGAACCCATTAAGATCTGTTTATTAGATGGTTACATGATTGAGTAGTAAATGGCACTTGTTGTCAAGGCTTTCTGCATGATTATTAAAGTATGCATTCTTTTATTGATATTTTTAATTTGTTCATATTGCATATATGTTTATACTTCATATGAATAAAATGATATACTTTTTCACATTATCTACCCTAGCATAACATAAGTTTTTTAATGAAATATTACAAATACAAACACTACATAAAACATGAGCTTAACAAGGTATTGTAAATTAAATGTCTACATAAAATCCCAGTCAAGTAAACAAAGAAAACTTACTAGTACTATGCATTTGTTGATCATGACTGCCTCCCTTCTTGCTAATGGGTAAACACTATTCTGACTTTTATGCTATGTACTACTTTGACTTATTTTTATTTTTACTACTCTTTTTTTTTTACTACTTACTTTTATTTTTCCAAAAAAAATTTTTAATTTTATTGCTTTTTGTTCTTTATTTTAGTTTTAGCATAGACTATATCCTGTCACATCTAACCTCTTATATGTAGCATATGTTTCTAAGGTCAATGCTCATTGCTATATAATATGCCATTAGCAGACATAGACTGTGTTTTGTTTATATCTTATGCTACTACCAGACTTTTAGGGTATTAACTGTTCTTCAGTTTTAGCTGTCATAAACAACTTGCTCCATGTGGAACATATAGCTACATATCTCTTTGTACATACATATACATAATTCTTTTGTGTTACAGAAAAGATATATAAATATTCAAAGAGGTTTCTGAACTTCCTGTTCTATTCAGTTAGATTTTTGTTCATCTTTGTGCAAATATTGCATTGTTTTAATTACTATAGCTTTATAATATGTTACAGTAATTTTAAGGTGATTCCTTTTTTCAAACATCTTGGCTACAGTTAGTCCTTTTCTTTCCATGTAAAGTTTAATATCACCTTGTCACACAAATCAACCCACTGGGATTTTAATTATCATTGGATTGAATCTTTAAATCAATAGTGAGTGAACTGGTGTCTTCATAATGAGTTTCCAATCTGTAAATATTGCATATATCTGCATTTAAGTATACTTTAATTACTCTCATTAGAACATTTGGTTTTTTCCATAGATTTTATCTGTATTTTGTTAATATCTGTAGCCTTATGTTCCTTAGTATATACTACAGTGCATGGCAGTATCTCCCAGTCCTTTAAGAACTTGAACCCTGGTACAACATTGCCAGAGTGATTTTAGACAAGATTCGTAACTCTTGATGCTTCCATTTCCTCATATGTGAAATGGAGACAGTAACTATACCTTCCTCGGAATTACTGTGAGACTAAATATGTCACATAAATCTAGAACTGGTAGCGAAAGTCACTCAGTCGTGTCTGACTCTTTGAAACCCCATGGATTATACAGTCCTTGGAATTCTCTAGGCCAGAATACTGGAGAGGTTAGCCGTTCCCTTCTCCAGGGTATCTTCCCAACCCAGGGATCGAACCGAAGTCTCCCTCATTGCAGGCAGAATTCTTTACCAGCTGAGTAACCAGGGAAGTCCAAGCATCTGATAAATGTCTGAGATTGTATAGATGTACAAATTATTAATTCATTTAATTATTCTGTTAATGCTTTTAACTTGTTAGTGGAGGCATTTTGCTGAACTCTAACCAGAAACTTTGTAGCTTAAAGTAACACACGTTTATCTCAGTGTCTGTCAAGGTACACCCTAGCTTGGTCCTTTTGCATAGTCTCACAAGGCTGCAATCAAGGTGTCAGATGGGGCTGTGATCTCATTTGAAGCTCAAGTAGGAAACAGTCTGTTTCTAAACTCATAGATTGTTGACAGAATGTAGTTCCTCATGATTTTAGCACAGAGGGTCTTGTTTGCTTGTTGCTTAGAGGCTAGAAGCCCTTGCAGCTTGCCAGTTGAAATGTGCCATCAGTTCTTTGTCACTTGGTTTTCCCCAACATAGCTGCTTGCTTCTTCAAAGCCAACAGAAGAAAGAGACACTCCACCAAGAATGGCATAGTCTTATGTAATCACATTCAGGTAATTCCGTCTGTCCTATCACCTTTAACTACTCTGACTAGAAGCAAGACACAGATCCTGCGTACGTTCTAGAGAAGAGAATCATACAAAGACATAGGTACAGGAGGGTGGGATCATGAGGACTACCCTAAGCGTCTACCTGCCACAGAGCCATTTTTTTCTAATAAATACATCCTCTACTGACAATACCCTGTTTTAAGCTACTGCCTTATCTAAATTTTCACCATATCTTTTTCTACACTGGTATCTCTGCTTCCTGCTTCTGTCCTGCCTAATTTCAGCCTGTTCTGTATGTAGCAGTCAGAGTGATCCCAGTAAAACACAAATCAAGTAATCTCAATTCTATACTTACCACGTTCCTCATATTATCAGGATGAGACAAGACTTCAGTGGAATTTGTGTGTCACCAAAGTAAGGTGCAGACTTCCTACAGTGACCTTAGAGTCCTGTATGATCTTGACCCCTAATTTTACTCTAACCTCATCTCCAAATACTTCTCCTTTGCTTATCCCACTTCAGCTACATTGGCTTCCTTGTGCTCAGTTGCTCAGTCATTTCTGACTCTTTGTGGCCCATGGACTGTGGCCAGCCAGGCTCCTCTGCCCATGAAATTTTCCAGGAAAGAACCCCTGGAGTGGGGTGCCACTTCCTACTCCAGGGGATCTTCCCGACCCAGGGATTGAACTCGTGTCTCTTGCATCTGCTGCTTTGGCAGGCAGATTCTTTACCACTAGTGCCACATTGACTCCTTTCCTGTTCTTCAAAGAGGCAGGTATGCGCTCACCTTAAGTTGCTAGCTCAAGCTATTTGCTGTCTTAGAGCATTTTTCCCTCAGATAGCTCCATGGATTGTTTCTTTATTTCTTTTAGGTCTTTACCCAGTGTCACCTTCTTGATGAGGTCTTTCCTAATGACCTTATTTAAAATTGGGTACAGTGATCCATCCCCACTGTTCTCTTGTTATACTCCTTACTCATTTCCCTGCTTTACTTGTATCCATGCTGTGTTCCCCTCTTCTAGTATTTTGGCATTCCACAAGGACTGGGATTTTTGTCGATTTGTGTTCAGTGAGGTATCTTCAGCACTTAAAGCAGTAGCAGGCACTTAGTAGGTATTCAGTCAGTATTTCTTAAAATTAAGTAAATTGAATTTTATATCATGGGGATAAGTAGTTTCCAAATAAACAGTTTTATCATCTTCTGATAATGAACAGCATTATTTCTTTTCAGGTAACATTCTTTTTCTCATCTTTTTTGCATTGGCTTAAACTTCTAAAACAATGCTAAATAATGGACAGTTTTGCTTTTCTCATTACCTCAGTGGGAATGCTTTTGCCCTTTATACTTTTAGCTCTTGCATTGAAATGAGTTTGTCTTCTTAAAGAAGTAACCTTTTTTTAAATTTAGTTATCATTTTTTTTTTTAATTTAGTTATTTTTTGGGAATATATGGAGTAGACTGTGAATGTTGAATCTTAAATCAAGTAGCTTTTAGACCTCTGGTCAGATAATTATATGATTATTTTCTGTTACATATAGATGCCATGAATTACCTCAGGAGATGTTTTAACATTAAGCTATCCTTTACATCCTGGAATGAACTGTATTTGATCACAGTATGCTGTTCTTTTAATTTACTGCTGGATCAAATTTGTGAAACTCTCCATTATTCCTAGTATTTGTAGGATTTTAAAAGTCTTACCTCATTTGTTAAAGTTTCTATTTATTCATTCTCTAATGAGAATTCACTCCAGGCATGCATTTGCTTTCACAGATACCCTAATTCACCTTGGATCATCTCATTGTTCATCTAGATTCTATGGACTCCTCCCTTCAAATCATAAACTAGAGGACGCTGAGGTTATTTTCACTACCGGTTCACTGATTTAGTAGCCTGAAGAAAGTAGAAAGGTTACTAAATGCACCCTAAATCTTTATCGCTTAAAGCCTTATTAGTTTCCAACAACTTGATTCTTATTTTTCTAACAAAACATCTAGAGTTATCCTTAGTATTTTTTTAATTTTTGCTCCAAATATTCAGTCTATCAGGAAATTCTATCTGCTCCTGACATATTTTAAATTCCTCTGTATATTTGCATCTGTTTGTATTTTGTTTTGTTTATTCATGTCATTACTATGGGTTAAAAATGATCACAGTTTCGTAATGTGTGTTAATATCTGATTTTAGACCTCCGCCCAGTGTGGTTTCATTGTCCCGCTGGTGTTGAATGTTGCTATGGATATGTCTGAGAACAGCTTGATTACCTGCCCCCAACCCCACCTCTGTTAGTGACTCTTCCTAGATACCCCAGTGGGCTTTCTTTCTCTAAGTGTAACAGCTTTACTAGGTCTGTCTCAGTGTTGACTCTTCTAATTTCAGTTTACTTATGGACATGCTGTCACTTTATATACTTAGATTCATGATTGTTTTTTCTTGGGAAGAATTTGACTAGTATCGCTAAAGGTATGTCCTGTTAGGTTATTTGTGTTTTCAAACAATAATCTAAACTCTTTGTTTTCATTATATTTTTCATACTTTTCTATTCCCTATAACATTTATTCTGCTTTGAGCAGCATTTGTCCTTTTTTTTTTTTTTTTTTTTTTGCTATTTATAGTTGTGCTTTAATTCCTACGACACTTTCCTTTCTTCTGCTTCTTTCCTGAGTTCTGCCAGTTCATGTTTTATTTTTTCTGGTTGTTTTGCTGCTTCTTCCCTGTGCTTATACAAATCTACTTTGTGCAAAGAACTCGCTGGAAACTATTGCTTTATATTAAACGTTTTAAATAAAGAGATAATTGATCTATAATATTCTGTAAGTTATACAGCCTGTTGATATATGATACATTTTATTTAACTTAAAAATCACAGACAATTATTTGGTCATAGGTTTCAAGTTATAATGACAGCTCTATATGTGTATATGTATATTTGTGTTTGCCATCTGCTCATCCTGTTACTTCGTCCTTTTTCTTTGAGCACCTTTGGATGCATCCTATGATATTTCTTTTTGGAGGGGTGTGAGTTTTTTCATCAGCTATTATAGGAAGCTTGTGTTGAAGAGACATTACGGTCATGTTCCCAATTAGCTAAACTCTTTCTGTGGGCCCAGGTTTTGGGATTTATGTATGTTTTTGTGTTGTCCCTGTCAATCTCAATATGGAGGGTAGTCAGTTTTAACTATTAATAATTATCTCTATAACCTATAACCAATAACTCATAATTGATTTGTCTGTGACTCCATGTTCTACCTGTTCCTTTTATTATAGGAACTATAATAGGACCAGAGATTTTCCTGCTTCTGTCTCATGTATTCTGTTTCCTTTGTTACAAAGAGAGGATTAGGTTTTTCATCTGAGTATACTCATTTTTTAAAATGTTTTTATGAATTTTGGGAGGGAATTAATCCTTTTTTTTCATTGGCAGCCATGATGTCCTTTCTTAGTTTCTTTCCTCCCACAATCACCTTTGCCCAAGTTTGACTGCCCTTGACTGTCCTTCAGCTCATTTTGTAACTTAATATTTTTATGATCTTTTCTTTCCTTCTCATTTCTTAGGCTTATTTTTAGACTTAGAGAAGGGAAATACCAATTTATACTACCATCTTTAAACGAGAAGTCTAAGTAGTTTTCTTGTTTGTTTATCTTGCACAAATGTTTTTACTTCTATAAACTAAATATGGAACATTTACCTAAATTGATGATAGTAGATTTTCTTAGTTTTATATGCATTTGTTCATTTTCACTAGATTCTGGGGAGTGATATTGAATTGCTCTTAAATGCATCCATCAGATATTTTTCTGCAGATGCTATCAAATAGGTAAAGCATGTGATTGCACTAAAATTGAAAAACTGTAAAAGATGTACTGTGAGAAATATATTCCCTTAGTCTGTCAGATTACACCCCCACCCTGTCTGACAGTTCTTGCCAGTTTCATTCTGTTCTTGGAGAGAAATTCTATATAAAAACAAATATGTATTTACATGTATACTTAAATGTTTCTCCATTTTTTGTTCAAATGCTGTCGCTGTACACATTTTGTGCCTCTGCTTTTTTACTTAACATATCTTGGAGATAATGCCTGTGTAACTCAAAAATACACTTTTACAGTTTTTGTTTGAATTATGCGTCAAGACAGAATCTTCACATTTGTTTTATTTTTCTTTTAATTTATAACTTCCTTTACCTCCTCTTTTTTAAATGAAACTTCTTTTTCTTTTCTTTTTTTCTTGAAGAAATACATAATGTGCAGAAGTCTCCAAATTCTAGCTTTGGGGTTGACTCTCTCTCCCTTGGGTGTCTTTTTACATATTTCTCTGAGCCTTGTATCTCCTATAAACTGATAATGAGATATCTTGTATTGGTTAGTTTCAGGTTCAGTTTTCTTAGCAAGAATATTTCATAGATGGTGCACTGTACATTCTCTTGCATCACAATAGGAGCCACGTGATTTCTATGTTTAGTGATGTTAAGATAGATCCGTGTGTTTAGGTGTTTTCAGCTCTATTTGACTGTTATAAAGTTAGCCGTTGACTTTCACTTGGTGAACATTTCCTGGATTGGTAGCAAAAAAAGTTCTGTCATTCCTTCTATATTTAATTTGGTATAAAGTGATGGCAATCTGTTGTTTTTATAGATTTGCTAATATTCCCTATTTTTTTTTAAGAGCGCTCTCTTTTTTAATAGTTTTATTTATTTATTTATTTATTTATGGCTGTGCTGGGTCTTCGTTGCTGCTTGGGTTTTTCTCTAGTTGCAGCAAATAAGGGCTGCTCTCTCATTGCTGTGTATGGGTTTCTCCTTGTGGTGGCTTCTTTTGCTGTGGAACATGGGCTCTAGAGTGAGTGGGCTTCAGTAGTTGCAGCCCACAGGCTTGGTAGTTGTGGTGTGCGGGCTTAGTTGCTTCCACGGTGTGTGAAATCATCTCAGGTTAGGGACTGAGGCATATCTTTTGCATTGGCAGGGTGCATTCTTTACTGCTGAGCCACCAGGGAAGACCCCCTTAATTTTTAAATTATTAGTTGAGAAGATTCCTAGATTTAAATCAATTTTTAACATAGATTAGAAATTACCCATGGTCTTTAAATAGTATTTCAATAAGAAAATCTTTTGAAGTCAGTTATTTAAAATATATGTGAAATAACTGCCTAATTTTACTTACAAAATTTGTGTTTCCATGTATAGGTGTTTGAGACACCAAGAGACTCTCTAAACTTTTAGGATGTATTTTAGAATATCTGTTTTTATTGTTCCTTTTTATATAGGTTGTTAAGTGTGGTATGCTGTGATCTAGACGCTCTTCTTCTGTTGGAGGCTCAGTATCAAGTATCTGAAATGTTACTAAATGCTCAAGAAGAAAATACCTTAGAAACCTCTGAAAGTCACAGGTAAAAAAAAAAAAATACTAAGACAGAATAATAGCTTTCTTTACAGATATTCTGTTAAGACAGTAATTTCAGTACAGTTTATTTAATGTTTTCCATTATCCGAATTCAGTAGATTTAAATAAGAGTAAAAAGCAATTAAAGCATAAATGTCAGTTAAAAAGATTGTGAATGACATTTTTGGAAATGGCTTGCAGAGTACTACTTTCTAAGTTTCTGTTTACTTTTTATGGTTTAGTTAAGTACTGACTTTATTAAGTTGTGTCACCTTTAAATTCAGATTGCATGAGAAAGATGACTCATTAAACAAAATGTCTGATTTTTGTGTCTCTTGTAGAGGCAATTTTTACTTCATTTTCTTCATTATGTTAGTTAACAGTCATAAATTCTGATTATTATGAAATGATGTTATAGTAATATCTTGAAAACTTTTTTCTACTAAAATAACATACTTGACATTGCCTTGAATTGGTTGACATGTGCTGGATACACATTCAATTAGCTGGCATTATTTTTGTGTCCATAATTTTAAAAAAAGTGTTCCTCCACACTAGCTAGGCCTTGGAAAAATAGTATAGATCAGGCTATATTGCTGAATACTCTAGGTTTGATATAGAGGATAGTTTTAACAGCTGCAGGAAGTGTGGAGGATGCAAAGTTTAGAATTTGAAATAGGGTGCTTGGCCTAGAACTTACAGCAGAAAACAAAGAGAAACTAAAGAGCCTCTTGATGATGGTGAAAGAGGAGAATGAAAAAGCTTATTTGAAACTCAGCATTCAGAACACTAAGATCATGGCATTCTGTCCCATCACTTAATCGCAAAAAGAAGGGGAAAAAGTGAAAACAATGATAGGTTTCCTTTCCTTGGACTCCAAAATCACCGTGAACAATGACCGCAGCCATGAAATTCAGATGCTTGCTCCTTGGAAGGAAAGCTGTGACAATCCTAGGTGGTGTATTAGAAAGCAAAGACATCACTTTGCCAGCAAAGGTCTGTACAGTCAAAGCTATAGTTTTTTCTGCAGTCATGTACAGATGTGAGAGTTGGACCATAAAGAAGTTTGAATGCCAAAGAATTGATGCTTTAGAATTGATGGTTTTGAACTGTGGTGCTAGAGAAGACTCTTGAGAGTCCCTCGGACTGCAGGAAGATCAAACCAGTCAATCCTAAAGGAAATCAACCTGAATATTCATTGAAAAGACTGATACTGAAGCTGAAGCTATAATACATTGGCCACCTGATGCGAAGAGCTGACTCACTGGAAAAGACCCTGATGCTAGGAAAGATTGAAGGCAAAACAAGAAGGGAACAGCAGAGAATGAGATGGTTAGACGTCATCACTGACTTGATGGACATGAATTTAAGTAAACTCTGGAACTTAGTGGAGGACAGAGGAGCCTGGGGTGCTACAGTCCATGGGGACACAAAAAGTCAAACATGACTTAGCAACTGAATAATAACAACTAGAACTGAAGGGAACATTGACTAAAAATGTGGTAAAGTTGTTGTGGAAATAATGCCTGTCTTCATCTCATTTCTTTTTGACATGTCAAAAACATGGCATTTGTCAAGAAAATATTCTTCATACCATTCATTTCCTATATCAATCATATCTCCAATTCTTTGCTCCTGAGGTCGGAAAGCTGTTAGATAAAAGTGAATTTATCTCTCCCCTTTCTATAGAAACTGTATTGCTTTTTTCCTTATGCGTTGCACTGACATGATCTTAAAATTAAATCATATTTAATTAAGGCAGTGACAATTGGTATGTTTATTTTTCAGGGATTTTATAATTGATAGCTTATCAGTAGAAAGAAATCATGTTCTTGTTAGACTAAATCTTATTGGTGGGCCAATGGAACGAATTTTGCCTCCAAGGTTACTGGAGAAGGTAAGTGGAATAAATGGAGGGGAGAATGTTTTTTGAATGTATTTTGAAGCAAGATAGCCAACTCAAATGACAGGATACAAGTAAACAGTTTCTAATGAAAATAGTATTTTTCATGACAAGATGTCATGAGTGGTAGTTTGTGTTGCAGAGTAGGATATTATTTATTAAAAACTTGTCATTTTCCTTGTGTGTCTTTGAATTTTTTTCACTTTAAAAATTTTTCTCCTTCAAGATACTTAATTTTTATTAGATGACTAATTTTGTTGACTTTCATTGGCAATATTGAATACCTCATTTTTCATCAGTATCCATAGAGTTTGGTTTTCTCTGGAAGGGTTTTTTGTTGTTGTTGTTACTAAGTGCACTTGTTTTGACTCATCACACCAAGAATGGTGAGGTCAAAATGATTACGGTGCAAGAGAAATAGCTTTGTGAGCCATCTGTTTATAGACTTACCATATTTGTTTTCAATATTTAATGTTTCTATGTTTCGTTTTAGTTAGTATCCATTAGAATATTGAACTACAATATACGATAGCTTTTGGTTAGTTATGTTACAACTTAGAATTTATGAAACAAAAGCCAATTTAAATGTCACTTCAAAAAGTCTTAAAATTTGATATTAAACTACTTCCTAAAGTCATCTGTCTTGCTTCTTTTTTAGGGTAATGAACCATATCCTTGGCCAATGTTTTCATCATACCCTTTACCAAACTGCTATTTGTCAGACTGTGTTACAAGAAGTACTGATCTAAAACAAGGTAAAATGCTTATCGTCAAGTGCCATGTTTTAGTGATTTTTTTTTTCATACTTTGAAAAAAAGACATAATTCGAAGGCAGATTAATTCTATTTTTCTTTCAGTTTGTACATGTGAATAGATTTATATCTATTCCTTTGTAAGTTTTCCTTATTTCACATACTCTTAACTAAACTAATATTTGTGTGATGCTGAATAATTCTTATCAGAATCTTTTTTTGTTTGTTTTAAAAAGGGAATTAGTGATTTCTGATGAATTAATTCTAGATATGTAGAAGTAGCCCGCCAGGCTTCTCTGTCCCTGCACATTCTCCAAGCAAGAATACTGGAGTGGGTTGCCATGCCCTCCTCAGAACTTTATTCAACAGATTAATATTTTTTTAATACTTGTGTGCCACATGTAAGTCCTGTGTGCTCAAGACTTGATATATAAATGTTATATAAATATAGTAAAATAAAAAAAATTTTAAATGTCAGCTGTTCATGACCTTTTAGAGAACACAGTCAAGTAATTAGACAATCGTATAGTATTACAGTGTGATAGGAACTAAATAGAAAATGTGTAGCCTGCTAGGATAGTTCATAAAGCAGATGCTCTTCCAAAGAACATTAAGTTTAATGTATGACATGAAGTAGGTATTTTCTGGATATTAAAAGAGCATTTTTGACAGGAACCAGCAGTGAGACTAAAAGGAGCAAATTGAATTAAGAACTCTAAGTAGTTCCAGGAAACTGTGTGAGATATGATATGTGAGGACAAGAGTGACCAGAGATAAGACTTAGACAGGTAAGCCATGTTTGATCATAAGGCCTAGGTACCTCAAGTTCAGGTATTTAGACCTTATCATAAGAGCAATAAAAAAACCAAGCAATTTTTAGACTTGAGAATTCTAAGTTGAAATATGAAGATATTAAACCATTAATTTGAGAAGTTAACTCTTGATATCAACATGATCTTTGCATTACCAACAAACTTGCATTGGAAAAAAATAACGTATATAATTGATTTCACTAGGTTAGATTCCACGGTTATTATTGACAAGTAAGACATTTTTCTTCTTTCATAAAGCCATTTACTTTCCCTATGTTTACTTACCTTAAATCAATTAATAGAGGCCGTCAACTGATAAATATTTTTATTTCTATCCAGTGTTTAATATATACACTCTGTGTCTCGCAGTTGCACAGAGGCAAAAATTCTATTTTTTTTCCTCTCTACCTAAAGGTTAGGGAAAGAGAACCTGAGGGAATTTTAAAAGCTTTTAATATTGCCTTTTACAATTTTGCCTGTGTGTTTTTCTGTTTGACCTAATTCAGAGATGTGGGGTTAATATTAAGTAAGAAGAGACCCTTGAAAGCATATCATTTTGGACTCTTCACACGGACTTGCAGCTCTCAGTGAGCCCAATCTTTTACTCTTATGTTTTCTATGCTACTTTCAGTGTTTTAGCCAGTCTTAAATATTCTGACATTCTTTCTTTAGGTTTCATTATTTATTCATCTACTCATTCCTTTATTCAACATGGTTTGTGAGTGCTGATTATCAGTTACTTCACTAAGCCCTGGAGATAAGATGAGGTGTTAAGACATGGTCTGTTCTCCCTGCCTCAACCCTTCAACCCCTTTCCTTGTCTCGAAATCACATTGCTATTTTTGCTAAGTTACACTCGGAAACAAATATATCTTTTCTTTTGAACAGCATATTCACTCATTATCAACCTTATTTTGTGATTGCCATATTAGGTAATTTGTTTCTTCAAAGTAGTTTGATAAAAAATATGCTTTATTTGAAACTGACCAAGACAGACAAATCAGAAAATAAGATTAAATTGATAGTTCCCTGAGAAGCTCAGAGGAGTATAACTTTATTCCCTGTTCTACTCTTAAAAGTGATTTAGAAAAGGGAGTAATAATAGCTTCTCTGTCTAGCCCAGAAGATAACTTGCAGAATGGTTATTAACCTTTAGTGAGCCCATAGTGTGTCCCCAGTTCCATTTACTCTCCTAGTCTCCTAGATGACTTATTTTCAAATCTTCTCATTAATCAACCCTTCCTCACCTCTTCCCAATCTTTCCTGTCAGATAACTGTTTTTCTTTTCTTTTTTTTTCCAAACTGAGGAAATAGAAGCTGTCAGCTTCCATATACTCTTGATACATATTGGCTGACTCAGCTGCATCTGTACCAATTTAGGTTTTGCTTTACTATGAATGAAACTGCAAATATTACTTTAAAAGGCCAGCTTCTTCAGTTGTGTGGTACATTCCATTCTCTTTCTCAGCAAAGATATTGCTTCTAACAGTTCTCTCTTTTTCCTTACTGTTTTTTCATGGGATTATGGAGTTAGGGGATGAGAGCTTGGTAGACCTCCCCACTGTAGCTTTTCCATAAGCCAACAAACATGCTATTAATTTTTCCATATTTAAAATATCTTCTTTTGAACTTGCTTTCCCCTCTCTGCAATTCCATGTCTGTCCTTCTACTGCAAAATTCCTTCAAGGAATTGTCTAATCTTAGTATTGTAGTTATTCTCTTTCTGTGTTCTCTTGAATCTACTTGAAAGCTAATCAGGCTTTCACCCCTGCCATTCTACCAGGGTTAAATCAGTGGGTCAGATCTCAGTACTTATCCTGTTACACTTAGCATTATCACTTAACATGTTTGATGCCTCTGCTTTTTGAAACATTTTCTTATTTGGCTTTCAGAAAGTACATTATCTGATTATTCCCCCCACCCCCTTGAATTCCTGGCAAATTCTTCATCTTTGTTGGATTTTTCAGATCTCTCCAAACTCTCAACTTTGGAGTGCCCCTCAGTTCTCAGTTGTATTTTTTTGTATGTGTGCATGTTCTTTTGGGGATTTCATCTAGTCTTATGACTAAAATAACTGTCCAATATACACAGATTTATATCTTTAACCTGTGTCTCTACTTGACTCTATACTCATATCTGTTTACTTGATACCTTTGCTAGGGTGGTTAGTAAATATATCAAATTTAACAACTCTGAGATAAACTTCTGATACTCTATTTCAAAATCTATTCCTTTGGTACATTTCCTCATTTTAGAAATGACAACTTTATGCTTCTGTTTCTTTAGGCAATAAAGTTGAAGACTTTTTCTGACTCTTTTTCTCTTCATAACCCACATCTGTGAGTGAAATCGCTCATCATGTCTGACTCTTTGCAACCCCATGGACTGTAGCCCTCCAGGATCCTTCATCCATGGGATTTTCCAGGCAAGAATACTGGAATGGGTTGCCATTTCGTCCTGCAGGGGATCTTTCTGACCCAGGGATCAAACTCAAGTCTCCCACATGGCAGGCAGACGCTTTACCAGCTGAGCCATTTCTGTCACAAATGTTCTTGATTCTTCATGCCTCAAACAAAACCACTTTTCACTCATCCACTACTCACTCTCATCTCTCACTGTACTGTTATAGTAATCTGTTCAGTTTGTTAACACAGCAGCAAGAGTAATGCTATTGAAATGTGGGTTGGATTATTTTTACTCCTCTAATTGAAACCCTCTAATGACTTCCCTAGAATCTACAAGGCCCAGTTTCTGTCACATGTCCTATTTTAGTTTAATACAATTTCAGGTCTGTTTTATGTAATTTCATATTTTCCCACCATACTGGGCAGAAACTTCTAGTTACCTTTCTGTTAATGCCTAGAATACAAGTGTTTGAATAAGACATTATTCTCAATTTTACAGCAGTCCTTAATACTTCCTACTAATGGTGGTCCTGACATTACTGTGATTCTGTTAAGCAAGACAGAATGATCTAGCCAGTCAATGGATAGCCCAAGAGGTACCACAGGAAGGGATTTTACATAGACACGTTCTGAGTGAAACATGAATCACACTTATGTCATTCTGATATTGCTCATGTTTCATTGACCCTATACTTATAGAAGAACAGCAGAGAATGGGAGAGGAAATCAGAAGCATGTCCAAATTTCCATAGTACCTAAGAGAGTATAGTGATGATGCCCCTGTAACCTCTGTGAGAATAATGGAGCCAGACATATTTCTACCAGATACAAAACTAAATTGAAAGTAATGTTCCTCGTTAAACACTGTTCAATAAGTTGAACATAAATTATGCATTTAAGCTAGTAATTATGCATTTAAGCTGTTTAAGCTAGTAATACTTTAAGATACAAATAGCTGTTTTAAAGGCAAGAGTTCATATACTTGCCATTTTGCTTTTTCAATTTGGAGGTAATGTTTCACTGATTCTGATAGGTGTTATTTTAGTCATTTGCACTGCAGTATTTTGAGATATCATTTCATTGTTGTGGAAAAAAATCACTTTACTTGTGTGCACACGCTGACATTCACCTAATTTGTCTCCCAACTTTTAGATTTATCCTCCTTGCTACAGTTAGCATTTCTTCATCTGTTAAATTGCCTCTTGTTAGTTCCCTGGCATCAGTGTTAGCTATTAGACGATTTATTTTCATCTGTAAATAAGAATCTTGAGGCACCATTTGGTTCAGTTATTTTTCTTTGTACACGTTTTTAGGGTCACTATATTAAAATGTAAAAGCCTTTAAAAAAACTGATAAGTATTATTTATGTACATATGTCACATATGTGGATAATCATAAATCAACTTACATGAAAAGTTTTCTTCCAAAATATCATCTCTCTGTTATCTGAGAGTTGAGAAAAGTAGGAAGGAATGTGTTAGTACAGTAGCTTATTGTTCCTGTGTAGAAGATAGGAAAGAGGGAAGGGAAGTTGGAGAAAGAGTTGTGCAGTAGTCAAAACCAAGTGCCAGTTAGCATGTCAGTGAACTGCTAGAGATTAACTCATAATTCCTTTCCTGTATGAAACAGAAAGACTGAGACAACAATCTGTTTTGTTTTGTTTTTGCTTTCCTAAGCTAAAATTAGATTTCCCAGGAATTATTACATCACTAATCAGTGAGTGTGCTCTTCAGCATTCCATTTTGATGTGTTCAGGATGGTGACTTCTTTCTTTTAGGAGAAAGGGAAATTCAGTACTTCCATACTGAGAAATAAAAATGGCTTGCATTGGCTAGCATAGTCTGGTCTTTGGAAAGACATAACTTAGTAAAATGAGAAATAAGCTCTTCTTACTTCCCTTTCTAGCATCTTCCATTCACTTTATTTTATAAAGTTTATGCAGGCTGAATTATAAAAATCAGCAATCTAATTCATGCCTATATCCTATCTACTTTATTACTGTAGAATTTCTATCTTTATCAAGAAATCACTCAGAAATACATTTGCTTTGTTGGGGCTGATATCTTCAAAGTAGAGAGTATGTTGTTTTGTCATTGCCTTTATGCTTCTCATATCCCTAACAGGGCCAGCCGAAGCACAGCATTGATTCTCAAGGTCATTGATGCCCAGGCCACTGGCAGTGATTGCTTTTTTTTTGATCTTAGAAATTCAAATGGCTATTCATTGAAAGCCTCAAACATATTAGTAACTTTTGATACAAGTAAACCTATAAATGTTCTGAAGTAAAAATGAGCTTAAGAGAAAAAGGAGAATGGCATGACTTATAATAGCAACTACATTTTAATAAAAGAATGAAAATTGCCAAATTAACAAATGAGTAGGTTAGATTGCTTTTATTCCTAGTCTGATAAATTATATAAGATTTAGGATTGCCACTTCTCCTCCAACCAACTGAAAATAGAATCCCATGAGAAAAACAAAGTGCTTTGAAAAATAATATGTACTACATAAAATGTAATGCAGCATGATGACAGGTATTGTTTGTTCTGATTTTGAAAGTCTTTGTATTATGTCTTACATATATAGTAAGTCTATAAATATTTTTGGAGATGAATTCTCCTTTTTATCAAATATTTATCTAGGCTTTTATGTCAAGTCAAGCACTTTCTCATTTTTTTTTTCTTTTCTGTATTGTTTCTACCCTTGGAATTAAAATTTATTTTCTGCAGATAAAAGGTAAATGGCTTTTATTTGGCATTATCCTGTTAACTGAGAGAATAAGAAAATATGGTTCCTTTCCAATGTCATGAATCTTGAGCTGTAGTTGTTGAGATACTTAGTTTAAAAATCGGAATAAGTGTTTTCCTTTGAATGGTAAAAACTCTTCATGTACTTCTTGCATGTTTGAAACAAACATCAGTGGCAGATAGCAGAAATAAATCACCTGCTAGTTTAGGTGCAAGTGATAAGGGAAAACTAATTGCTCATTTAAAAAAAAACTCTGATGCCCCCTATAGAACATGCTTAACTATTACATATTAAAATGAAAAGTGATATGATAATTCTAAAGTGAAATATAATCTGTATAAAATATAGATGTCATATGTGTAAGAACTCACAGTTCAAACCAAATAAAGACAGTGTAAGAATTTAGATACTCTCACATTTAGAAATGTAGGGAGAACTAATATAGAGAATTTAAGCATCTTTTCAATTGCTTCTTGGAGACCACTCCAGAGTCTTTCCTTAGATATTGTAAATTTTAAGAATAAAGTGGCATAACTGTATTAATCTACATGGAAAAGGAAAAGATAAGCAGAAACACAAATTGGAAGCAAATATTTCACAAATATGCTTCAAACTGATAGATGGGTGACTTTCCAAATTAAGCCTAGGAATCTGTTGCAAGTTAATTTATTAAATCTTCCATTTATTTTGTTTCTTTTATAGCAGCTGTTTATGATATTCTTTATAAAATGGGCATTCAGAATGTCTGATACCCTTGGAAAGAAGTACTCAAAGTTTTTTACATAGATTTTCTTTGCATTTATATTGTGGTTACATTTTTCTTGCCCTTGAAATGGAGGTTCTTTCTTTTTACATCATCTGTGATAATAAGTATAATCTTTCCTTCTATATAGAAATCTTTTGAGAAACAAATTATACAATATCATCAAGTATGAAAAGATTGTAGTACTTACCATAATAAAGAATTTCAGGGTTTAGATACGAACTATTATCAGTTGTAATTGAATTTTGTAAACATGAAACTTGATGTTTCCTATTTCCTCAGTGGTAGTAAGTGAGAAAGTGGGTTGGGTAAAAAGTGCTTATTGCCAGAGGGAACTGTTCTGTGCATTGTACGGTATTTTTTTTAGCAGCTTTCATGGTCTCTGCTCACTAGATACCCATAGAAGTCTCTCTCTGCACCCACCCCTCCCAGAGCAAAACTTAGCCCATTTGAGAACTATAGCTGTAGATTTGTTTTCCATACTAGCACTTCATACAGATAGACTCACGTAAGATACTTTATTTGTGCTTGATTTCTGTAAGCATAATGAGTTCAAGATTCATCTAGTTTGTTACATGCACCATTTGTGTGTACCATTTTACTCAGGAGGATTCCAGTATAGATTAACTGCAGTTTGACTTAATTTCACTTTTTGTTTGTATTTTCTTAAAATTCTTAAAAACAACTGCTTTAAAATATTTACCCACAGTAATTGTGTAACCAAAGTCCTTTCTGTGTCTTTATATTAATTGATTTAGCTACTGGTTAGTAACTTTTAATTAAATACTCAGCATTATTAATTTTACATAGTTGAGTGCTAGATTTTGTTTTCTTTAAAGAGTAATGGACATTTCGGGCCATGCAGTCAAGTTACTTGTGAAATCAGTTTGATCATTCAGGGCTTTCATTGTTTTTGTTAGGGTGTGTGTAAAGTCGTCTTTGTGTGTGTGTGTGTGTTTAGTCGCTCAGTTGTATCTATGTGTGACCCCATGGACTGTAGCCCACCAGGCCTCTCTGCTCATGGAATTCTCCAGGCAAGAATACTGGAGTGGGTTGCCATTTCCACCTCTGGAGGATCTTCCCAACCCAAAGATCAAACCTGCGGCTCCTGCATTGGCAGACGAATTCTTTACCAGTGCGCCACCTGGGAAGCCCCGTGTCTTTACTTTAAGGTGAATTTAACTCTTTTACGAAGGTTTGACTTTTTTGGTCTGTGGAACTCTGAGGAGGACTCTTCATGGTCTTTCTGTAACTTGGACATCTCCTTGCCGTATGTATACTCAGAATTGTTCATGTTCTCTGCCCAGTCTTGTGGAGCTTCACTCTTCATCTGCACAGCCGATTCTTTGCAACCACCTAGACAAAAACTTAAACAGATTTTTGGAGTTCTTTCTTTGTTCTCCCTCTTCCACAAATTTTAGGCTCCTCAGTCTCTCTGCAGTTTGACTTCTGTGTCTTTAACTCAGTGCCCCACTTCCTGCATAATGATGTTGAAAGTAATTCTAGAAAAAACTAGGGCCCAGTTGTAAAGGTACCTTGTTAGTTTCCCTTTTCTCAGACATGACAGTCCTATACTGCCTGTTGTTGACCAGTGTCTGAAAACAGTGTTTTGATATATTTTAACCATTTCTTGAGTTATTTATGGTAGGAAGGCAAGTATATTTCTAGTTTCTCCATCATGACCAGAAGCAAAACTATGGTTTTTAAATTTTTTATGTGACGATAAACAAAGAAATTTTGGTAAACATTCAATTTTATGTATCGTTCAGGTTTGTTCTATTCCCCAAATCACTGATTTAGAATTGTTGTGTTCCTATGATACCATTCCTGTAATTCCATTTCTCCTTGCCTCATTCTCCATACCCAAGGGCTTTTGCTAGAGTAGTTGCTGGTCTCTCTCTGGACTTCCTCACTTATTATGTACTAAGTTAGGAAAGAAAAATGTTTGGTAGGTGAATTTTGGAGAAGGAATGAAAAATCTTGGATTAGGCTACTTAAAGGCTATATTTCCAAGTTAGCCTATCTTTTCATTAATTTTTATTTAAACCAGTTTTTTTTTTTTCCCCAGTTAGCATTATACTCATAGCTTTCCTAACAAAAGCAATCAGGAGAGAGCTTTGGTTGTCTCATCACTGTATGATTGAATATATTTTTTCAGTGCAGGGGAGAGATTTGTTAAGTCCATGTGGCAGGAGATCCAAGTTAAGGTGCTTAATTTAGCTGTTACGGTACTAGCATTGATATTTTGAACTGCGTTTATATCCTCCTGTCTACTTTTCATTTGGTTCCAGATTTGGAGGAGGGAAATAAAGGATTTGTTTTCCTCAAACTTTTTAACATTACAGATACAAATTTTCAGTAAACATATCAAATCACTAAATATTAATAGCTGTGATATATGCACATTGAAGAGCTCACATTCCCACTGAGATCCGGGGGAAACCATAACCAGATTATGAGGATACAAAATTGTCTCTCTAGGAGTCTCCTAGGCACTCTGTCTCCAGCTCAGCATTTGTTAATTGCCTCAAATCAAATTTCCAGGTACTAAATTGGGTCTTTCAGCCTTTCTCCCAGTTGGTAGATTCAGATGCATACCACATTTATTGCTTCAGGACTGTTTACAGTCTAGTGCCTGTGCTTTTTTCCTTGGAAGGAAATGCAAGAGCAAAATAGAATAGCAAATGTGAAAGGAGAGAGACAGGAGAGCAAGAAGAGGGTGTGAGCAGGAGGGAAGAAGAAAAGATAACAGGTTTTTTAAATAGCAACTAATTTACAAAAGAGCTTTATGGACATTTTCGCCTTGAGGGATGGTGGTGGTTATAAAAGACAGGGTAACACATGGATAGAAAGAATTGACACAGAAGGAAAAAAAGATGAAAAGCAAACTGCTTTTGTCTTTTCAGTCATGTACCACTAGTGATTTTTATAGAACTGTCTGACTCTTACAGTGTTATATTAGTTTTAGGTGTACAACATAGTGCTTCAATACTTTTATAGATTATACTACATATAAAGGATTTTTATATGATCTTGACTGCATTCCCTGTTCTATAATTATATCCTTGTATCTTACTTTATACTTATGGAGTGGTGCTAGATATGTAAAGGGAATTAAGAGGTACAAATAATTAGTGATTCTTAGTAGGTTCTAGATAGTTTGCTCTTGGGGAATAAATAATGTAGATATTCTAAATAGAAACTATAAAAATTCCATTTAATGCTGTTCAGTTGTCTGTTACCTAACTTACATCAAGATACATTTAACATTAATACTCTGCTGTTAATAATATAATTTCCAACAAAATTATCAGCTATAGTATTTCTTGTTTAAAGTTTTGAGTTTTTATTAAAAATAGTAATTTTCTCCTTTGATTAAATCAGTTTCATTTTTCTCTAGATATTGCCTTTGATTGAGGCCATTTGTGGAATATTATAGGATCATTTTGCCCTTGATATTTAAAGAGAATATATTAGATTACTACTAAGTATCAGAATTATACATTCTTCCAACAGAACAGTTCTTTCTGGTTTATATGGATACTTATGAGTGTGCATATATTTGATACATTTGTATACTGATGTGCATGCATGCTAAGTCACTTCAGTCATGTCCAACTCTTTGCAACCCCATGTGCTGTAGCCCTCCAGGCTCCTCTGTCCATGGGATTCTCCAGGCAAGAACATTGGTGTAGGTTGCCATTTCCTTCTCCAGGAGGTCTTCCCAACCGAGGGACTGAACCCACGTCTCTTATGTCTCCTGCATTTGCAGGTGGGTTCTTTTACCACCAGCACCATCTGGGAAGCCCTACTCATAATGTTTGTACAAAAGAATATTTCTGTAGTTTTTATATGAGAAGGCTTTTTTGGTGACCTAATTGTCAAATGTGGAAATAGTTACATGAATTATGATTTGTACAATCAGTCATATAATTTTGTATATGATAACCATGAGGATTGAGTGAGGATATGTAGCTGCTTTTTTAGGGCTAGGTAAAACCAGCTTAGATCATTGGAATGATATGTATTAATAAATCTTGATTATACTCAGTTATACTCCTGACTGTTTATGCACAAATACACACACATTTAAGTCTCATAAGGGCCAGTGACCTTGTCTGCCTAGATTGTTATAGCCACATAGGAATTCCATGCATGTTTATTGAATGTATTTTTACAAAAATTAGATGGAAAAATAAAATAGTTTAGTAAGGTAAAAGTTTATTTTTTTTTAATTCCTAAGAATAAGGACTTACTGTCTTTATTATAATTGTATTCATCTCAAAGGACCAGGAGTTGGTTGAAATCCTCTTTATTGTTAAGTTGACTACTGATATTTTCTTGGTGAAATTCATTAGCCCCTTAGGTGGCTGTATTTTATAGTGCTCCAAACCATGTCTTTGGGTAGAAGTAATCAGGCCTTTGACTTTATACGTGGAAAATGGTCTTGTTCCTCTTTCCCCAAATTCTCCTTCAAGGAAAGTGGTAAAGTGTATGAGTTGATGTGACTGTCTATCCCCCCACCCTCTGCTCTTCTAGAAAGAAGAGATTTTTTTCCTCCTCTTTGTATTTTTACATATATATGTGAGTAAATAGTATATATGCTTATATATATATACATATTTGTATATCCTTTTTAAATGACACCTAAATCTTCAAGATATTTAGATGTTTTCTAAATCAATAAATTAGATGTTTTCTAATGCAAAATCTGATGGGAATACAATTAAAATGGAAGGTGGAAAAATCTCATGTGAATAAAAGGAAAAGATAAAATTAATATTGCTATATTCATAAAATTGCTAAGAAAGAAGAAAAGTTATATTTTAGCAAAAGGTGCTCTTTGAGCGGGACTTACCAGATAACTCAGTGGTAAAAGAATCCACCTGCCAGTGCAAGAGACATAGGAGACATTGGTTCCATCCCTGGGTCAGGAAGATCCCTGGAGGAGGCAATGGCAACTTGCTCCAGTATTCTTGCTTGGAGAATCCCATGGACAGAGGAGCCTAATGGGCTGAAGTCCAAAGGGTTGCAAAGAGTTGGACTGAGCATGTGCATGCATGCTTTTTTAGCATGATTCTTTTTCAGCCTAGTTTTTTTTTTCTTTTACCAAAAAGAGGAAATAAATAACTGACTAGAGATTTTCTACATTTATGCTTTCTTTTTGCTCTAAAGAAATGAATAAGCCCAGTAGCCAGAGTAGCATGCTAAAATTCCCTTGTAGGTAGGGGCTCCAGTTGCCCTGCTGCAGAAACTAATAAAGGCGTGGTTGACTCTTAGAAAAAAAAAAAAAGAAAGAAATGAATAAAAATGCACCTGAATGTACATGAAGAATTAGTATAATGTTTATATTAGTCTCTGTAGTGAAATCTTAAGGTCCGCACTCTGTATTAAATCAAATACTCAGTAATGAATAATGTTTGTGTAAGAAAGAGTAATGGTTATAAATCAGTCCATTTTATGAGTTTTTGATAAACATGGTGATAGCAGTTTGATGGTGTAAGATATAATTACAGAAAAATACCTGTTTCCTTTTGAGACCCATATAAAATACTTTTTCTGGAACTTATAACTGTTTACATTACTAACATTAATACTTATTTTTCAGTGTATCTAGCATGTTTTGTTAAAATAACATAACATCTTTCTTATTAGACAGTGATCTTGGCAAACTTTTATTGTGCTTCAAAATGTCTGATAAACAAACTGCATGGATAGAAAACTGCCGAAGACAATTCTGCAAAATAATGAAGGCCAAACCTGATATAATCAGTGGAGGTGGTGAGTATTTTTTTAATTTTTGTGGGATTTTTTTTTGGCTTGAAAAGTTTATTAACAGAAACTGTGGTTTCTGAAGATTAATACTAGCATATCTAGAATCAGTCAGTTCAGTTCAGTTCAGTCGCTCAGTCGTGTCCAACTCTGTGAGAGAATACATAACATTAATTCTAGAAGTCCATTGACTTCTGGGAAATTTGTGATACTAGAGAACAGAAATTAAAATTTGAGAAACTATGCAGATTTTTTTTTTAATACTGTCACAGAGGTCTTGTTAAGCTAAATCTACCTTGCCTAGGTAATAGTTTGCTTGATTTCACCAGCTGTGTTTTCTAGACCAGTTAGCAAGTTGTTTTATACTCATATATTTATATGTGTGCTTGGTTTCGTAAAATCACCTTGTTTTAATTAACATTATCTTGAATAAAGATACTCTAAGAACTAAGTTTTAATGTCAATATAAGCTAGATTTCTTGAAAGCTGTAATTTAAAAATAATTGTCCTATTTATCAGTCATGCTTTATGGTTCTTATGTTTCTATCAGTTGCTATAAAATTAAAAACGGGAAATAAAAATAAGTTTATATTTTGTTGAAGAAATTATATTTTTAGGGCAAGAAAATCAAACATTATTCTCCAAAATTTTAGTGTAAAATGAGCAGTTCAACTGTTTTAGACACTCCCAAATACTTTAAAAATGGCTATTAAAAAAAAATATGTATATATATGTTTATCACTGGTTGCATAACAGAAAATACTTAAAATAGGTTTTGCAAATGCCAAAGGGTACAGAACAAAATGAGAAAATAGCAGCTTGGCATATTATTTAAACACAATAACTAAAGGTGTAAGAAACTAAGAGTTTCTTTCTTACAGGGATAGTGATAAGACAAAAGAGAAATCACCTCTTCAGTTCTATTCACAACTCTGAAACAGGATAAAGGAGCAGAGCATTATCATTAAAACCATGTTCTGTTTGGAATCTTGGGGCAGGCACTTCCCACAAGTCTTGGTCTTGGTTATACATTACTCTGATACTGTGTCCATAATTAGATTGTGAGCTACTTTTAAAAATAGATCTTAACCTCTCTGCCCAGCAAGGTCTAGTTGGTTACACAAAATTCAGTTACTCTTCATAGCAATGAGCTCAGTCCACAGTGTTAGATCCAAGAACTTAACCCAACAATCTGACACCGAAACCAGTATTAGTGTACCGTAGTAACTCTTTACACTTTCTCATTAGCACCTAATGTTTTGTGCATGGGAGGTAAGCATTTATTAAATAAACCGAGGTGAGCGTAATACTGATGAGATAGAAGATGAAAAATATTTTTAATATCTCCAATCTCATGGCATGGTTTTCTTTTTATAAGCTAAAAGTTGAACTAGTTTAGGGGGTAAGCTCAAGGGAGAAACACCAAATACATGCTTTTGTAAAGCAAACACGCTTACTTATTTGTCTATGTTCATGCACATGTACAGAATGACTATAATCTGATTCAATTTGGGTTTTAAATATAAGCAATCTACAGTTATCAAGAACCAAAGGTTTTTGAATTACCATTACTTATGCTGCAGTTTCTCCCTCAAATCTCTATAAAAAACCCTGCAGTGCACAATGAATACCATGTACCTCCATTAATATTTTTCATAATTATGATAATGAGTGAATGGATGTCTTAAATTCTCTATAAATTATATACTCTGAATCCAAAAGGAGGTAGACAAAGGAGATTCAGTTAACAAGAATTTAATGAGAACCTACTGTTGACTCCCTGTCCTGCTCCCTGCTATGGGCAGCTACTCTCCTTTTGTAGGTGATGATAAGGAAGGAGAGAGCAATCTATAAGTAGTCTTTCCAAATTGATTTAAACTCAGGCCACTAGACAGCTATCAGGAGAGAGATATTCCAGCTTTCTCCGGCTTGGGCTCCTGGTGTTTCCAGAGTTTTCTTTCCAGGTTTTCAGCTTATAAGAATAAATGAGACCATGTAGATATGCACTTGCATGATATTCCTGCACTTACTTGTAATGAACCATTGGCAGAAGCAATATATTATATGACCTAAGACCCACAGGCTGAAGTTAATTTTTTAAAACGTAAGTCACATTTTTCTTTTTCATAACCTTATTTTTGTTCTATGTGTACCTTCTACCCCACCCTCAGTTATATCCCAGACCTTTTTCCTGACGTGGAACTAATTAGAACATGTTCTCTGAATTTCTATAAATTTCATTCATTTTCATGTGTTTATTTCATTCAACTTCAGGAGAGAACGTAGGTAGACACTCTATTCCATTCGGTTGAATTTCAAAATGTATTCATGGACTGCCTCTTTTTCTTTGTTAAAATATAAATCATTCCACAGTTCTATTTTTTCTTCTTTTTGTCAGGAAGGCTCCTGTAGTTCTGATAGACTTCTAGTTTCTGCTGAGTTTATTACACTAGCCGTTGTTGTTTATTCACTCTAAACATTAGATTCCATCATCAATTGAGTGTTTAATTTTTTTTTACTCTTGTATCTTCCTAGAGTAATTTCCCTATAAAAATGTTTCTGTTTTTCACATTATCTTCTAATCCTTATTTCCCACTAGTCTTTTGTGATCTAATAATTATACAATTAAGTATGTTCCAGGTATATTCTTCCTGTTTTTGTTTTCCAGTGTTGATAATATGGATTCCCAGGTGGTGCTAGTGGTAAAGAACTACTTGCCATGTAGGAAACATAAGAGTCATGAGTTCGATCCCTAGGTTGGGAAGATTACCTGGAGAAGGGCATGGCAACCCACTCCAGTATTCTTACCCGGAGAATCCCGGGACAGAGGAGCCTGGCCAGCTGCAGTCCATTGGTTTGCAAAGAGTCAAATGACAAGCACACACACGCATACAATGTAGAATTCATTTAATTTGAGTTGGCCACTAAATAACATATATAACATGTCTTATAGACAGTATTGGAAGCTGATATGCTTTATAACTGCAATACATTTTGTCTAACTCTATACTTCAAATGTGCAAAGTATTACTACTTGGACTTTTAAGAGTTTTTGTTTAAGATGCCCTCTTTGTCCTTTAAATTTTGCTTTATTTTTTTCTGTTTTTCTCTGAAAGAATCCTGGCATAACAGCAGTGAGGTCATCTGGACTCATGTTCCTGGCTCCTAAATGTAGTTCAAGGAATTCTGGTTCCTTTTAGTGGGGAGAATAGCACTGAGAGCAGAATTTGAGCAAAAATGTACCTTAGATTAACATTAACATGTTAACATGTTAACCTGGAATGCCTTAACATTCTAGGTTCCTGTGCAATATTGCTCTTTACAGCATCGTACTTTACTTCCATCACCAGTCACATCCACAACTGGGTGTTGCTTTTGCTTTGGCTCTATCTCTTCATTCTTTCTGGAGTTATTTCTCCACTAATCTCCAGTAGCATATTGGGCACCTACCAACCTGAGGACACTTTTAGTGTCCTATCTTTTTGCCTTTTCATACTGTTCATGGGATTCTCAAGGCAAGAGTACTGAAGTGGTTTGCCATTCCCTTCTCCAGTGGGCCATGTTTGTCAAAACTCTCCACCATGACCGGCCCCTCTGGGATGGCCCTATATGTCATGACTCATAGTTTCATTGAGTTAGACAAGGCCGTGGTCCATGTGATCAGATTGGTTAGTTTTCTGTGATTGTGGTTTTCATTCTGTCTGCCCTCTAATGGAGAATGATAAGAGGCTTATGGAAGCTTCCTGATGGGAGAGACTGACCGAGGGGGAAACTAAGAAATCTATATGCAGATGAGAAAGCAACATTTAGAACTGGACATGGAAAAACAGACTGATTCCAAATCGGGAAAGGAGTACATCAAGGCTGTATTATTGTCACCCTGCTTGTTTAACTTACATACAGAGTGCATCATAAGAAACGCTGGGCTGGATGAAGCACAAACTAGAATCAAGATTGCCAGGAGAACTATCAATTACCTCAGATATGCAGATGACACCATCCTTATGGCAGAAAGCAAAGAACTAAAAGAACCTCTTGATGAAAGTTAAAGAGGAGAGTGAAAAAGCTGGCTTAAAGCTCAACATTCAGAAAACTAAGATCATGGCATCTGGTCCCATCACTTCATGGCAAATAGATGGGGAAACAATGGAAACAGTGACCGACATTATTTGGGGGGCTCCAGAATCACTGTAGATGGTGACTGCAGCCATGAAATTAAAAGACGCTTGCTCCTTGGAAAAAAAGCTATGACCAACCTAGACAGCGTATTAAAAAGCAGAGACATTACTTTGCCAACAAAGGTCCATCTAGTCAAAGCTATGGTTTTTCCAGTAGTCATGTGTGGATGTGAGAGTTGTACTATAAAGAAAACTGAGCGCTGAAGAACTGATGCTTTTGAACTGTGGTGTTGGAGAAGACTCTTGAGAGTCCCTTGGACTGCAAGGAGATCCAACCAGTCCATCCTAAAGAAGATCAGTCCTGAATATTCATTGGAAGGACTGATGCTGAAGCTGAAATTCCAATACTTTGGCCACCTGATACAAAGAGCTGACTCATTGGAAAAGACCCTGATGCTGGGAAAGATTGAGGGCAGGAGGAGAAGAGGACGACAGAGGATGAGATGGTTGGATGGTATCACCGACTCTTTGGACATGACTTTGGGTGAACTCCGGGAGTTGGTGATGGACAGGGAGGCCTGGCATGCCTGGTTCATGGGGTTGGAAAGAGTTGGACACAACTGAGCGACTGAACTGAACTGAACTGATATACTTTCTAAAAAATTTTCCTCTGAGCATTTAATCTAGTATTCTCATTTTGTCCTGCCATTTAGATTTTATCCATATGAGATGCCATGGAAAGTATTAAAATATGTTCATCTTCTTGCATTTTTTTCTGCCTGTAATCACTAGACTGTACCTAGTACAGTAATTGAAGGGAACAATCTAGTTCTTCTTGACTTACCTTTTTCTTTCATCTCCTGACTTTCTTGTATTTGGTTGCCATGTCTTATAGGATTTATTCCTAAATTTTTAAAATCTGTTCTTTCTCGTCCATATCCTCAGTTGCTACTTTGATTCTGGTATTAACCTTTTAGCAACTAAATTATTTTGTGAACTATATAATCATTCTAGGAAAATTAGAAATTATAAGCAAAATGAAGAAACTAAAATTTGCCTTATAATCTCTGCAGGATAAGATTATCATTAAATTATTCTTAGCCCCAAAGAGTTAATACCTAGCATACTATTTTCTTTTGTCATTTGTCTCAATATAATATTGTATAGAATTTTCCATGTCAATAAATGTACTTAGACAAAGTAATTTTAAAGTCTACTCATTTGTCTCTGGATCGGATTCCTATAACACTTTCCTTTGTCCCAGCCAGTTATGATTTCAAATATACAGGAAAGAGACAAAAATCTTTAATAATTTAGGTTATCTGATAATATCAAAGTGCTAGTAAATCAGCTTAAAAAAATGAGAAACATACAGGTAAGTACAGACTGCTCTAAGCAGAAAGAGAAACATTAAGGCACCAAAGAAAGCATAAGAGGTGCTATGATGAAAGCCTGAGACCTGAAAGGAGGATCACTAATGGCCCCTAAAGTGACAAAAGCATCAATTCTGTTTTTTTCCACTCACTTAACGCTGTCAGCACCATCATATATCGTTACTGGGCTAGCCTTAATTGTATTCTTCCAGTGGTATCTACCCATCATGGGATTCTGTTACCAAAGCTCCTTTTTTCATAGACTGTCTTATTGGCATAATTAATCAAAGGGAAGAGGAATTCAGCACAATTTCTAATCTATCACCTTCGGAATCCTGAACTTCAGCTGCACTGGTATACTCAATACTCATAATTGCTACGTAACTATAGACTTAAGGGCTTCCCTGGTGGCTCAGATGGTAAAACATCTGCCTGCAATGTGGGAGACCCGGGTTCAAACCCTGGGTTGGGAAGATCCCCTGGAGAAGGAAATGGCAACCCACTCTATTACTCTTGCCTGGAAAATTCCATGGATGGAGGAGCCTGGTAGGCTACAGTCCATGGGGTTGCAAAGAGTTGGACACGACTGATCGACTTCACTTACTTACTTACTTACCTGGACTTGAAATTGACCTGTCTTATATCTACTTATGGCTGTAAAGCAGCTGTACTTGATACATCAGATAATTCTCTAAGATTCAGTATTAATGGTGAATAATGTAAGAATAAAGAATGATTTGAAATAGGCTGAGGATTTTTTAAAAATTGTGTCTGGTGGTCTAATTTATATGGCAGAACTTACATCCAGCCTGTAAGGGGTCTAAATATTCATAATGAAAAAGAAAAGAGATGATATCTACTTTTAAAAGATGGAGTAGATGATCTTTCCCTTTTCTCTCCTACTATGTACATCTGAGATTTGTGAACATCATCTTATGTTTTATATGTGACTCTGGATTGAAAAGACAAACTGGGGACCTTGGGATCCAAGGAACAAAGATGACATTTCTTGGGTTTTGTTTTTGCCTCAAATATCCTAGGCTGAGTGATGAAGAATGTCAGTGGATGCAAGGAAAAAAATGAGGGCTCCTGGGCAATAAGTGCCTGCTCCCTCTAACCAAAGGACCAGGATAAAGGCAACTTACCAAGACAAAACTTGCAGAAAGTGAGCACTTTAACCCAGCCAAACACCACTGTAGAAGTCTTGCAAATAAGACTTGGCTGCAGGCGGGGCTTCTGTTCTCACGTGCCAGTTATGAGACACCCTGCCTCTCCTGGACAGGATGGTGTCAGGGGAGACCTCAGCAGAGAGTCAGGACTTTCACCATCACCCAGTGGTAATGAGTCCACAGACTCTACTTTCCCTCCATGCATGTATTTGTTTCACACATGAAAGGTGTGGTATATTCTGAATAAGCAAGTGTTCAAGGAACAAACATCTGGTGTTTGTATGCAGGATAACGATCAGGAAAAAACTGAGCACATAGTGTGATTTTCTTGTGATCTGAGGATGTGCCAGCAGTGATAAAAGATAAAAGAATTAGAGAGTGAATCCTGAGAAACCATGCATATTTACGAACACTGAATTTTTTGGAACCGGCTGCTGTTGTGATGACAATGCCAAGGGAAAAAACACTTATCCCTGAACAATCTGCCTTTGATTTTTCCTCAGCAGTAAAAGCCAGGTCCTCTTTTATCATATAAATATCATAAACTTTGGTTTTATAGTCTACTGATGTCATAGTCCAACCCTAGGGACTGAGTATAATTAAAAGGCGACGGTTTTTAATTTAAAATCCTTTATAGAGATTCCAAGTCTGTCATTCAAAATAAAAATCCACCTAAAACAATATTCAGCAGTTTACTTTCTCAATAGCAATATCCTGGAGTTAATTTACTCTTAAAGTTAAGAAATGTTTTATGTGAATTAATTTCCTGGAGTTACAGATAATGGAGTTTTTAGTGAACTGACATGTAGTGAGTTATACTGAGATAGCCATGTTAGTAATTATGCAGTGTTGTTGTTGTTAGAGAGATGGTACCAATAAATTGTAACTATGGGTTTAACTACCACATATGAATTAGTTTTTAACATTGTTCATGGCTGTAGTTTATCGCTCAAAATATTTGAAAGTACATAGTGCTGTTTGGATTGCTGGGCAAAACAAATATATTGGAATAAGTAGAAACTATGAACTTTCTCTGGTTGATTCAGTGATGTCATCTTTATATAGGATGCATAAATTACTTTATAAGCCTCCAATATATTATGATCTAATAGCATAATTTCATATTTCAGGATCACTACTTGCTGGAAAGTAGTATACATTGTAAAGTCTGCAGTTAGTCTGGTGTCTCAAGTTTCAAATGCTTTAGTGTTTTAGCACCTTCACAGATGTGTGTTTTCTCTTCACTGACATATTTCTGTCTGTCTGATGGCTGAACCTGATCCTGTTCATTGCTTTCCTCATGCTAGCAGTTACACACCTCTTCTCTTAACCTGATTTCTGAAAAATTATAATCTCAAGAGACAGCATTTTGTGACTTGTAAACAAACACATAGAAGTTGAAAGCTTTAACTAAAGGGCTATTGTTTACATATAGATTCCTAGAAAATAAACCACTTGAAAGATTTCTCCAAAAGTGGGAGTATTTGTGCTTGTGTGTGTGAAGATAGAACTAATCTATAAATAATCTACAATACCAGTGTTCTTTCTGATCCTTAACTATTGCATTTTCATACGTTTAAATATTTAAATATTTCAGCTTGAAATCAATATGAACAGTTCCACAAATTAAAAAAAATTCGTTTTTATCTAGAGATGTTGCTTAAGCTGTATCATGAGATGTAGCTTGTTAGAACTGTAGTTGTTGCAAAGCACATGTTATCCCTTTTTGACTTTACATTTCTGACATGTTGAACTAACTTTTCCTCATAAATTATATCTTTAAAATGCTCATGGATGTGAAAAAGGGTGCATTCAGTTAATATGTGTCACAGTCAATATCCTGAATATAACCAGGGCACAAATTTAAAAAGTGACTAAAACTTACTTGCCCTAATTATAAGCATATCAGTTATTCTTCAGATATATTTATTTCCAGCAAAAATAATTCTAAATTGCATATTAATTATATTCACTTGGTTATATCCATTTTGGTGGTAGTATATGCAAATATTTATATACTGTTAAATTGACAGGCATCTTTTTTTCAGCTTTTCTTTAAATTAATAAACTTTTAGAGTAGTTTTAGATTCACAGCAAAATCAAGCAGGAAATATAGAAAGTTCTCGCATAGTCTCTCCTTACACATTTAAAACCTCCCCAACTAACAGCATCTCATACCAGAGTGGTATACTTGTTACAACTGATGAGACTGCATTGACATGTCATTGTCATCAAGAATCCACAGTTTACATTAGGGTTCACTCTTGATGTTTCACATTCTATGAATTTTGACAAATGTCATAATGATGACGTGTATCCACCACTGTAGGGTCTTACGAAAGAGTTTCACTGCCCTAGAAATTCTCTGCTCTGCCTGTTCATCCCTCCCTCTTTCCAACTCCTGCCTGTCTTACCTTTGATCTGTTTACCCTGAACAGATACCGTCTGTTGTCAAGTATATAAAACATATAAAACATGCTTTTGAAAGGGATGTGAGCTATGCATTGATTCTGGTCTTGAAGTTCATGTGATGTTTTTTCTGCATGTGTGAATAATGATGGAAAGATATTATAGCCTAATTTGTGATAATTTTTTTTCTGAATTGAAGTCAATGAGAAAATTCTGAAGTAATCCTTAGAGGATCTAAAGATAACAGATGGTTCTTTTCCAGTTTCACATTGAATACGTTTGCAGTGAAGCTATTTAAAATTTAATTTACATTGGAAAGATTGTTGTGAATATTAAAACGATATGTTTTGAATTGGCCTTCCTCAAGAGCACAACTTGAAGAAGTTCTAATGACTTTTAGCTACTGGTCTGTGATTTAGAGATACAGTATCATGTATGATTCTTGACCTTTAATATCCTAATTATTCTCTTGTTTATTACAGCTTTAGTAGAATTACTTGAAAAATTTGTACTTCATCTTTCTGAAAGCCCATCTGAATGCTACTTCCCTTCAGTGGAATATACAGGTACAATTTAAACATTTTGAATTTTGGAAAGTGCTTGGTATGCAAATAGATAATGTTTCATAGAAAAGTGTGATTAGATGCAAACATACACAAGGTTTTCCATCCTTAAAATCCCTCACTTTGTGTTGCATACATTCCAGATATCTCCTGGTCTCTTCTGTGCAAATGTCTGGCTTTCCTAGTTACTTTCTAGCTTTTTTGTAGTTGTTAACTCTTTTTTTCTTTTTTCTATTTACCCATTGAAATTTGTTTTTCCTTATGGAGGTATCTTCCATTCTTCAGGTTTTATCCACTGTCTCCTAGTGATCTCATCTGTTTGTGCTGTTTTATTTTGCATACCTTATATATTGATGAATTCTAAGTTTATCTCTTCTACTCAAATATCTGTAAGCTTCATTTTCATATTTCCAGATGCTTGATAGGTAAACATCACCTGAATGTACTAAAGAACCCTCAGGCTCAAAATGTCCAACAAGAGCATTACTTTATCATACCTCATTGAGATACTTCCTCCACTTACACTATTGTGGCGGGCAGTGCAATCATCTGTCCATCTAAACCAGGTTCCCACCTAGTCAGCAAACCATATTCTATGTTCTTAATATATTTCAAATTTGTCCCCTTACCTCTATCTATCCTCCTCTTTATGTTAGTTTAAACCACTGTTACTTCTTGGTTGGTTATTGCAACATTGTCTTTACCTCATTTTTCTAATTGGAATCTCATTTTTTTATTCAGAAGTATTCTTTACGTTGCTTTCAGAATGACATACATATGAAGTGTAAATCTGACCTGTTCATTCCTCCCTCTACCTTTTAGAAGTTTACCAGTGACCACTGCATACAGTTAAAGATTCTTATCATGACACCCAAGGCCTTAGGTTACTCTTCTTCTTTCTTCTCTAGCATCATCCTCTTTTCTCCATGCCTCATTTGTTTTTCAGGAACACTAAACTATTAGCAGCATTGCCAGCCTCACCCTCTCTTTTCCAGATACACATTCATTTATTCAGCAAATTGATATTTTCCTCTACTATATAATAGAATTGCTCAAAGCACTTGGACATATCTGAACAAAAGAGAGAAAAAAAGTCTTGCCTTGATAGAGTTTACCTTTTTATTAGAAGATAGACAGTAGATAAGTAAAATATCCAGCATGTCAAGTGTTATGGTGGTAAGTGAGAAATACACAACAGGGAAGGGATCTAGGGAGAGCTGGTGGCTGCTGGGGGTTCCAATGTTAAATAGTGTTTGGGCCAGCAGTAGTTGGCAGCAAGATATATGAATGTTTTCAGAGGAAGAAAATTCTAGCAATTGACTAGGAAGGAGACTGGTATAGCTCAAAAAGAGTACAGGGGAGAATTTTTGGTGTTGAAGTTAGGAGAGGATGATATGGGAGTGAGGGGCAGATGGGGGCACACTGCATGACTTGTGGGATCTTAGTTCCCTGACCAGACATTGAATCTGCATCCTCGGCAATGAAAGCACACAGTCTTGACCACTGGACTTCTGGGGAAACCCTGATAGAGGAATTTTAAAGTTATTGCAGAATCTTGAACATAGGAGTGACATCCTCAGGTTTACATTTTTAAAATATCACTGTGCCTGCTGTATTGGGAAAAGACTGAAGAACAAGGAAGATGAGTTAGGAGGCTATTGAAAAGATAATGATGAGAATTGGCAATGGCTTGGATGAGGATGTCAGTGGAGCTGGTCAGAAGTACTTGGATTCTAGCTCAGACGGTAAAGCATACAGTACACCTGCAATGTAGGAGACCCAAGTTCGATCCCTGGATCAGGAAGATCCTCTGGAGAAGGAAATGGCAACCCACTCCAGTTTACTTGCCTGGAGAATCCCATGGACAGAGGAGTCTGGTGGGCTATAGTCCTTGGGGTTGCAAAAAGTCAGACACGACTGAGTGACTAACACACACACACCCACAAACACACACACGGATTCTAGGTATATTTTGAAAATAGGACCAACAGAATAGGCTAACAGACTGAAGATAGGGTGAGAAAGAGAGGAGTCAAAGACCTAAGTTATTGCTCTGAGCCACTGGAAGGGTGGATTATCAAACACTGAGATAGAGAAGAATGTGTGAAGAATGAGGTTCAGAGAGGAGACTAGGAGCTTGCTTTTTGTTATATTTTGAATACTTGTTACACATTTAAGTAGACGTGCTCTGTACATGTTGGCTGTTTGAATGTGGAATTTAGGGGGAAGGTACGGGTTGAAAATAAAAATTACTAAATCTTCAGCTTACTGTATAAAGCTAATATACATCTCTTTGTCCTGTTTTTTCTCATATTCTAACTTAATGTCTGACTCTTCATGTGGCAGCGCACTCCTGTAGGGTAGCTTCCATGTCTTACTGGTCTTGTCCTCTGCACCTAGAGTAACAATGTCAGTAATTGTTTTACAAATAAAGAATGGAATGAAGGATAAGCGCTTTGTATACTGTATCAATGAATTTGATTTACTCTATTGCCTATTAAAAATGAAAACGTATAAGATTTTGGACCAGAAGCTTTACTTGATTCATCTGTACCTTAGGATAATTAATTTAGTAACTATGTAAAGGTTGAGGTAGGGATAAGAACTGAAATTTCCCAAAGGTGAATATCCAGTAAGTGAAAACACTGTGAAGAAAGCAGAGAGGTAGCCTAGATTCACAGTAATAGATCATCATAGGATATTGCCCCTCTTCCTCATAAAAGTAACATGATTTTTCTGTTTGCTGAAGAAACCATCCTTCAAATATGCATTTATTCAAGTTAGACATAATGTTTCAAATCTCCATAGAAAGAAAGAAAATTTTAAAGATATATTCTCAGTCTGGGTTACTTATTTTTTTTAACTCTATTATTCATCACTGCCCAAACACATCCTGTGCATTGGTATCATTGAACCTGTTGTGCTCCTAGTGTTCGTTCTGGATAAGCTTTCTTCCTCATGACCCCCGTGTGATAATGCCAAGTGCTGTAAAGCTGCAGCTAGAATGTCACCTTCCCTCTTACTCCCAATCGCAAGTCCCTCCTCTGTGCTCCTGTAGCGTGCCTCTTAAACTACCAATCTGATGTTTGTCACATGTGCTTCCCTGGTGGCCCAGTTAGTAAAGAAGCCGCCTGCAGTGCAGGAGACCCGGGTTTGCTCCCTGGGTTGGAGAGATCCCCGGAGAAGGAAATGGCAACCCACTCCAGTATTCTTGCCTGGGACATTTCATGCTCAGAGGAGCCTGGTGGGTCCATGGGGTCACAAAGAGCTGGACACAGCTGAACAACTGAACACACATATGGCTAATTTAAATGATTTCATTAGTCTCAAATGTCTCTTTAATATAGCTTTTGAGATATTTTGTTAGATTAATTATACATACCGTTACATAACATCTATGTTCTCACAGTACATCTGTATAACAATTCTAAATCTGTTGGGATTTACAAATACACATACACCTAATTAAATCATAGTGACATCTAATGCAAATTTGGGAAATGGATAAAAGTGATCATAAGAAAATGAAAGCAAAGAAATTAGAGGAAAACACAAGGTAGAATAAAACAGAAATTAAGGTAGATGAAGAGAATTGATAACTTGATTCCTGCTTGTGAATGAAGTAATGCACTGAGACATCTGATGTGCATTATATTGTTCAACCCTCTAACTACTCTTAAACAACATGATTTTGAACTGTGGAGGTTCAGCATGCAGATTTTTTTTTCCCAATAAATACCTACTAGAGTACCACCAAATCCATGGTTTGCTGAATCCATGGATGTAGAGCTGAGGATATGGAAGACCAGTTGTAAAGTTATACTTGAATTTTTACCTGCTGTATGGGATTGGCGCCCTAACCCTTGCATTGTTCAAAGGTCAGCTGTACTCTCTGAGAGCAGGTGTATAATCATCACATTTAAAAACCGGGAAACTGAGATTCAGAGGGAAGAAAATAGGACTAATGAAGAAAATTTTGAAGAAAAGCATCTGTGAAGAAATTACAACTTTATAAACAAACCTGAAAAAGTATATGAGAAACATACAGGGATTAAAGATCAAGTCTGTAAGAGAGGAAATAAGTAACAAGTGGTAATCATGGAAATTTGAATGGCCAGAGGAGCTATCTTCAGTATGATAATCTTCAAATTCTACAGCTCTCTTTGGTACATTGTTCTTTTGGGTTATATGTTCTGTAGATAATCTAAAATTAACATTATGTTGTGTATGTTATCTAAATATTCAACAAGGCTGATTGCTCAGTGTGCAAGCATTTACTATCCTCTGTTATATTTCTAAATTATGATGAGGGAGATCTCAGATGTTGGCTTTACTGAATGTATTATCTAGGCAGTTGTTGTTGTTTAGTCACTAAGTTGTGTGCAACTCTCTGTGACCCTATGGACTGTAGCCCGCCAGGCTCCTCTGTCCATGAGATTTCCCAGGCAAGAATACTGGAGTGGGTTGCCATTTCCTGCTCCAGGGGATCTTCCCCACCCAGGGACTGAACCCACGTCTCCTGTGTCTCCTGCATTGCAGGCAGATTCTTTACCATTGAGCCACTGGCGAAGCCTATTATCTAGGCAGATAAACCCTGAATGTGAATTTAAATTCTTAAAAGGCTCCAGGTAAACAACTATCCACTGGTATTTTAGAGAATGAATGAAAATAAAGTGGCTTCCTGTTGATTGATTACTATTTATTATTATGATATGTGCTAAGCTTGTTGCTAGTATTGCTTTCTTCTCATGGCTTTAGATATCCTCATTCTTTATCATTAATTTTTTGGCTAGTGAAACAATAGTTTGCAATTACAAAATTTTACTCTATTTACTTTAAGTAAACAAAAACCATGTTTTGATATAAAAGATATTTCAAAGCAGACGCTGGATAGATATATTTAGTGTTTTTTCATGTTTCTTGAAATGAGAAATTGATTGGCTTTTTAAAAATGACAGCTTGCTAAACCCTAAGGTAGCTGAAATTAGAATAACACAGTCATCCATCTGTTGTTAGCTCCCTCAGGATTTCAATCCATTATAAAATTTGCAAATCTGGAAAAATCAAATTAGTTTGACTGTTTATCCCCTTAAAGAAAGAGGAGAGAACAAACAGATAAAAGTTCTGCGCACTTGCAGTTTGTAACTCCACACAGGTGCCTTTCCAAGTCCTAACAGACGTTAACTGTTTGTCAGCTCATTTTCCTGGAACGTATTGGAGATTTTTCCTTCTATAATAGCTTTTTTGAAATGATAAATTAAGTAATCCTTTCAGGGTGGTAAATATTTCAATTTTATCTTTTTCTCTTTATGTTAAACAAAATTTTGGGAAAATATCAGGGAATTTTGCATTGTTTCACCATTTGATTATTAAAATATTTTTAAATTTATTATGTACAGTTAAATGTCCATTATGCTTTCTTTGGATATTCAGCAAATATGCTCTTTTCTGTCTTACTTTTATGGAGGATATTTGTGAGTATGCTAGATAATCGCAAGGAGAGGTATATAATATGAATGACCCTGTCCACAAGGAGGGGGGAAATAGGGCATGTATCTAAAATGATGAATTAAAGTAATTTGCAGCACATGGTAAATAGAAAGTATAAAGAAATGGACAACTGACATTTCTCAGCTGGATAGTTTGTTTCAGGCAATGTGCCAGAACGTTTAAGTTAGCTTTTTGAATTGAGATTTGTCAAATGAGGGATTGTGTGGTAATGCCATAGGTATTCAGTGGAAAGGGTGAGCAGTGCTGACTAATATCACAGTGGAAGATTAAAGAAAAAAACAATGATAGAAGTGCCTCCTGGGGTGTGACAGCTGAAAGAAATAGGAAAGGGGAAGAGTCTTGCAGGCAAGGGCAATTGTATAATCAATGACATGGAAAAGAATAATACTTTTTTCCAAATAATGCTAACTATATTAGTCGAGCTTCCCTGGTAACTCAGTGGTAAAGAATCTGCCTCAGTGCAGGAGCCACAGGAGATGCGGGTTCAGTCCCTGGGTGGGGAAGATCCCCTGAGGAGGGCATGGCAATCCACTCCAGTATTTTCACCTGGAGAATCCCCATGGACAGAGGAGCCTGGTTGTCTACAGTCCATGGGGTCACAAAGAGTCGGACGTGACTGAAGTGATTTAACACACCTAAGTTAGGGACTGAGACACACTAGCTTACTGGTCATAAGGAATTAAATTTTATGGCAGTAAAAACTGAATAAAATGGATAGATAGCAACCCCATATTAAAAAAGAAGGAACAGAACCTTCAGGCTTACTTTGGGGAAGGAAGAAGGCAGGAGGAAATGGACAGGTTGGTTTCTTTAGAAGTAAGAGTTTTCTGGCTCTGCTATTGATTTAGCAGGGCTTTCAGGATAGTCAGTAAACAGTCACACTGTAACAGCTTTTCTGTTACTGGATTTGTCATCCAGTGGAGATATGCTTTACTCTTCTGAAAGTTTGTTTGCTGCTGTTGCTGCTAAATCACTTCAAGTCGTGTCCAACTCTGTGCGACCCCATAGATGGCAACCCACCAGGCTCCCCCATCCCTGGGATTCTCCAGCAAGAATACTGGAGTGGGTTGCCATTTCCTTCTCCACTGCATGCATACATGTTAAGTTGCTTCACTTGTATCCAACTCTGTGTGACCCTATGGACAGCAGCCTACCAGGCTCCCCTGTCCACGGGATTGTCTAGGCAAGCACATTGGAGTGGGTTGCCATTTTCCTTCTCCAGAAAATATGTTTCATTTCTCACTATTAGCCAAGTGCCCAGCAAAATATGAAGGAGTCTTTTGGGCCTAGAAAAGAGAACAACAGTCTCAAAGGCCCCTTGCTGAATCATCTAACTTTGGAGAAAACAAAACAGAATTTTAGTTCCACCCTGATGCTCCAGGCCGGTTGCATCTATCTGGGACTTATCAACCCCTGTCCAACAATCTTCCACCCCATACACCTGCCCAGAAGACTTATCGCCCCCTGTCCGGGAACTTTGCACCCCCTACACCTGCCCAGAAGACTTATCACCCCCTGCCCAACTACAAATGTCATCTCAACAAAAGAATACTCAAAATATCCTGCCTGATTAACATTTCCCTTATCGCTTACACAAACCTCCCTATAAGTATGAAGCCTCCCTGATCCCTCTCGGCGCTCAGCCTGGTCGTCAGGCCTACTGGCTCCCCTCCTTGCCTGAGTAAAGGTAACCTACTTCTGTTGATGTTGTCTTTCCTTTTCTGCCTCGCTGGACCTGTACCCTACAAAATAGATTTAATTTCGTCTACCCCTGCTCTGTGTGCTAGCTTTCTGTATTAAAAGTAGAACAGTATGTATTACCACAGTGAGTAATTTCAGTCAACATTAAGTTAATTTTTTCAACTCATTTTGTTCTGAGATTATTATATTTGTAATTGAAATGATTGGTTATTGCAAATAGTTACTGCTGAAAATGAATTAGGCATTGATGAGTAAGTAGGGTAAGTCTAATGCTATCGGTGCCATTGGTTGATTGACCTTTATTCAGTAACTTACTTTGTTATGCTTTGCAGTGACTCTGGGAAATGGGAGTTATATTATCCTTTTGTTTCTTGGTTTCAATATACAGAAAAAAAATGTTAAATTCATATCTATTTCCATCTCCACCTTGCTTTTAGTTTGATAGGTAAAGCACAGTTTTTATTGTTCATTAGATGTTTGTTCATTCATTTCTTCATTCAACTCCTCATTCATCCTCTTGGTGTTTATTAAGCAATGTATCACTTATTGCTATGTATCACACACTATTATGCACACTTCAGTAAAACACTGGTTGCCAGCGGTGTATCAGGGACCCCTGAATACATCTGTTTTTATCATTGAATTTCAGTTAATCATTTTGCTCCATTTTATTTCTGAACATTTTAATTCCTGCTTCATAAATCATATTTAGTCCAAGTTAAGTGTAACAAAGATTATTTCACTCAACTTTTGTGGTCCAAGATCCATTTCTGCTTGTCGGGTTGTCATTATTGTATGTGAAATACAAATTAAAATTGAAGCTTCTTTTTAGATATATATACCCATAAACCATTTTCTGACTTACGTCCTACTAAAAGAAATGTTCAGTGGAATTTTATTCACTCTGAAGTCACCTAAATATTTATCATCCTAGTAATTTTTTGAGTGGATATGTGATGTTTGTTTTGCTTAATAACTCATATATTCTCCTTTAAAAATCTTTTTGGAGATTTAACTGGTACCTTCTTTAAAATAAAATTTGTGTAGCAAGCTATGACTGTCCAATTGAAACTATCTCTAAAGTTCTGTTTTACTTCTTTAAGTGTGGATTTCTACTCAGTGCATAGAAGTAAGCTGTAGAGGTCTTTAAATAAACAAATGACTAGACAGTCACCCTCAGGTCTCATTCACCTTCAGGAGTCTCATTTAGTAGTCTGGAGAGAGTATTTATTTTTACGTTTAAAATGCTCCTCAGGATTTTAATTTACAGCCATAATTGGAAACTATTATCTGTTGAAATATAGAGTTAAGTTTTTACTTTGAAGATACAAAATCATAAGCTTTGAGAGGAAATAGACCTGGAAAATTATTCCTACAACATCAGGAAACTTATCTGACATCTCAGGCTGACAGCTTGACCACTCTGGAAAGACTCTATTCTTCCATAAGGAAAGACTTAGAACCCAAACATCATATAATATTCAGTGGCACAGTCTTCTGGAGCAGATTCTCTCACTTTGATTCTTAACTTTATTCCATTCTTCACTGTACTAGAGATTAGCGTCTTCTAGTAGATGGTACCCTGACCTATAGATTTCATGACATCGGGAATGCCCTTTCTTTGCACCCTTCATTAGAGGGATTGCCCTCTAACTCTCCTCCTCTATTATTAAGTTATCTATATGTGTTATACTTTCCAGAAGGGAAACATCGGTAGTATTAATATTATAAGCACACAAATTTACATGTTAATAACATTTCTTAGGCTTAATAACCTAATTTTTTGTGTACTAGAATGCTAAGTTTTATCTAATCTAAATTAAAATTGTTCTGGTAGTAGTTTATGTATATCACTCTTGTCATTATGATAGTTGATATGTAGGTCCGTTCCGTGGCTACAGGAATATATAAAGTAAATGTTTATTTTATTGAAACTATATAAACTTTGCAGAATCAGCCAGTGTCACCAACCCTATAGCACTAAATTTTGCATTATTTAAACTTAAGGAACTAAAATATAATTAATCATGAAATGTAGATTCACCAGGAGCAGATTTAAGTACTGAAACAAGAACTTCCTGGTAACTACCCAAATGAGTTTAACCTGATTGTGTTGTAGTGGACATTAGAAAAGCTGTGTTTAAATTATGGCTGAATTTTTAAAATGCTGTTCTATGTCTCTCCTTGTATATTGGTTTCATTTTTCTCTACTGGAGACATAGAGTACCTCATAGCCCTGTAATTAATGCAAAGCATTGTCGGTAAATACCATTTTCACTCTAATTTCAAATACCTGTAGAAAACATTGAGTAGTCTTCCTTGCTCAGCCTCTTGCTAGGAGAAGTGCAGAAGTGGTATCCTTCTTCCCTAGATGCAGAGGTTCATCTACCATCACCATAACGGTTATAAGTAGCAAGGGATTCCTAGCTATATAAACTGTAGCTTAATTGCTATCATGAAATTTAGCAATATTGCTGAGACTGTATTCTGATCAAAATAAGTATAAGTCAGATGTAGTTTATCAAGAAATTAACAGGCACTTATTTTTTAAAATTGTTATTTATTTTTGTTTAAGAAATTACCCCTCTAGGCTAGGTAGTTGACCTATCAGTCTGGTTTGCCCAGGACTGTGAGAGGTTCCTAAGGGCTTGAGACTTAAGTACTAACTCTGTGCAAGTCCTTAGCAAACTAGAAGTAGGTTACCTTTACCAGGAGTGCAGAAAGATGAATTATTATTGCTTTAAAGAGTAGATGTTCGATAACAGTGATATTTAATTATTTGTACCTATCTCTCTACATCTTGTCTACCTATATTTTAAAATTAAGTTTGAATGCCAGTTCTTCCTAATCTCTTCCTCTTATGAATTCACATAATTCTTCACCTGTATCATTTTTGTTCCACTTTGCACTTTAAAACATCTTTATCTGAATTTTCTATATACAAATTTTATCTCTGACACTACATGGAAAGTTCTGTTAGGTCATAATGTATGATTTGTCTCTTATCCCTTATAGATTCTAGCATGGTGCTCCACACCTACTTTAAAGAAGGGATTTATTAAAAGCAAGGAATAAATTCATGAGTGAAGTAGGTGTATTGTTAATATAAGATGTACCAGTGTGTAATAGGAAAAAAAAAAACAACTGCCGATACAGAATTCAGAAAATCTAGATTTGTCACTTGTGATTCTTGGCAGTTCCCTTACGTGTGTGTGTGTGTGTGTACACACTACAGTTTTGTCAGCCCAAGTGTGTGTGTGTGTGTGTGTGTGTGTGTGTGTGTGTGTGTACACACTACAGTTTTGTCAGCCCAAAACTGAAAGTTTCAGCTAGACCCTCCTTGCTATCTCGTGATGCTTTTGACTGTTCAGTTTTAATTTGGTCATCCATTGTTGTCAAAGACCAGTCCAGACTTTCAGCCTATCCTGTAGTCAGTCCTCTGTACTGTACACCCCCTTTTTCACTTTTGGAAGATGACCACAATTTGTACTCTATCAAGAATATCTACATGTAGGAATAAACTTGTCCAGTCCACCTTTGTAAATTGCGGTACATTTTAAGTAGAATAATACCAATTATTCCTTTCTGACACTGACCATTTAAATATTTAAGACGTAAACAGCCATACTTACACAATTCAGAATCTTATATATGCATTGCTTGATGAAAATACAATATTCTAGACCATTTTTGTGTTATGACTTTTATGTTTGGAGAACCAAGTAAAAGTAGATCGCTTGAAAACTATGATTATTTGTTTTGTATTTAATGTATTTTAGATGCTTTTTTATAGGAGAAAAACTATTTTGTAAAAGGTTTCCTGTTAATTTTTTTGAAAAATGTAACTGACAGCTCTTACAAGAACAGGATTCATCAGTGTGTTTTGAAGATTCACATTAAAATATGTAAAAATATTGCTTTCATAAATTTTCAATTAAAATGTGATTATTATGCAGACTTTTATACATTTTTATAACCCAGTGTTCTATTGTTTTTAGCTACTGATGCAAATGTGAAGAATGAAAATCTTTCATCTGTGCAACAGCTTGGCATTAAAATGACTGTCAGGTATATTATAGGGAAATATCTCCCTGTGCATTTCTAGAATTTGTTTTTATCTAGCTAATATGTGCTTAATAATATTTAAGTTAACAATCAACTATTTTGTATGGTTTAAATGCAGAGTTTATCATTCAAAAAATGATAACTTTGTTTTGAGGATATTGGCACATGGTTAAATTACCCCTGCAGGTAAATCAGTTATGGTTCATTATTATTTCAGAGGCTAATTACAGCATATTTAAGTCTCTATGATGATCAGGTTTTTTCCAAAAAACATTTTAAGTATCAGCGCATTGGTAGCACAATTATACCACTTGCGAAAATATGATTAGTTTTTATTCTCAGGTTATAACTATAGTTATGAGTATAAAAGTATATTAATGACAGATGCATAAGTAAAAGCAGAATAAATAAATTATAGTAATTTGAACTTTTCATACTCAAATTATACTTTTCAAAAGAAATGGAAAAGCTAAACGGACTGGGAGTTAAGCTATGAGCCCTTCATAATTAAATGGGGATCTTGACAGGCCCATTCTATCCGTTCTGTTGGATCATCTTCTGAATTAAATGTAAAAAAGATGCATGTGAAAGTTTTTAAAAAAGACTGTAAATCCATAACATTATAATAAAAACTATGATAGTGATTCTAGCACATCCACCTATATCACATAGGGTATATAACCTACTGATTATGTTTTGTGACCCTATACCTGCCTTTTATACTGTAATGACCTTATTTCCATTCTAAAATGGAATCCATAGATAATATGAGCAAGCTAGTCACATATTTTTTTAATTCAGCATCATGTCTTATTGTTAAGACATAATCAGAAAGTGATTTATAATGAAATGTTTATATACAGCTACAGTATGAGACATAGCTGGCACCTATGAATCATTGTAGCTGTGGGGCAGCTACAAATGGAGATGAATTTTATTTTGGTGTTTAAAATATTATAAGAGGGTTGCCACTAGAAAAGTGACTTTGCAAAATGATGAAAAGTCTTAGGAAGGCTTCAGGCAAAGTGAAGGAACTGTCTTTCCCTATCTTACACTTGGTTTCGTTCAGTGTATAATAAATAAGACTAATATATTATGATTTTGTATGAAGCGCAATTAATTTCAGATAATTGTAAATAAAATAAAATACAAATAATAGGTAGGGCGTTTATAAGTTTTTACTCTGCAGGGCTGACTGTCCCATGTCTAACCTCCTGACGCTCACTCATCAAGTATCAGTGGTCCTCCAGTCACTGTGGCAGACAAAAACACTCCCATAAACTTCCAAAATAGTGCCATGCTCATGTAGAATCAGGACTAAATGAACCCTAAAATTGCTTCTAGACTTAGCATTCTGTCAAGCTAGCCTGTCAGCATTCCATGTTGTAGATTAAATTCAAGAAAAAAATGCTTATATTCTACTACTCATCTATAGTATCCGTGTTTTATTCTTTCACTACTACTTCATTTTCCTTTAAAGTTATTGTATTTACCAGATGAATACTGCAAATTCTGATATATCATAATTATCAGGTCCATATATTGGGTGTTATTCTTTCATGAGTGCCCTGTATAATAGTTATGCCAAAAGTAGAAATTTGAAAACTTAAAACTATGAGATCTCAAAAGAACTACAGTTTGATGAATTTTAAAAAATGAATTTACTATGCAAGGCCTGACATTTTTCATTTTGTATATTTTCTGGACATTTAATGTATGACATTTAGGTATGGCAAGTTCCTCAACCTGTTAAAAGATGGTGCAGAAAATGATCTTACCTTGGTTTTGAAGCATTGTGAGAGATTCCTGAAACAGCAGCAAGCTTCTGTAAAATCTTCTCTTCATATCCTTTCTAAATGACTGACAGTACTTTAACTCTCTTCATATGCTTTTCAGAATTCTTGGAGGGAATAATTTAAAATATTTGTAGGAAAATAATACTTTAACCTATATTAGTGGTTTGCTATATCTTTTATAGTATTTTATTCTATTATTTTAAATAGGTATTTTATTAGCTTGAGTTGTAATTATTAAATTCAACCTTATTAAATCTTGAATAATTAGTTATTAGAACATATTTTTGGGTATATATAGAGAAGCTTTAAAATAGGTTTAGTAAATCAAAATAATGCTCTAGATTTAGTAAATCTAGAATAAGAATAAAACATTCATTTATTTTATTTGTATTGGTTATCTTTCAGAAATAGAGTTTGACTTCAAGAAAAAAAAAACTTTATACAAATCATGTGCATTACTGAATTCTAAAAATATGTGGACTTTTAAAATACTTTATTATACTAATAATTTAACAGATAACCTAATCTAGAGAAAGGATGTTACTGTTGTGTCAATGGCTTGAACAGTCTGTTTCCACAAAGCATATAGTTTTTTCCTCTAGTTGCTGGTGATTTTGGCCGTGTCAACAAATAGTATATTAAATTAGTTACTGCGCAAGTAGTTTTTTTATTAATAAAGTTTAATTTTAGAATCTGCCTGCCAATGTAGGAGGCACAAGAGATGCAAGTTTGATCCCTGGGTTGAGAAGATCTGCTGGAAAAGGAAATGGCAAAAGAGGAGCCTGGCAGGTTACAGTCCATGGGGTGGCAAAGAGTCAGACACAACTGCGCATGCACACAGGCGTTTACATACATAGCTTATAAGCTGGTTGAAGACAAAATGAGGGCTAAGTATCATTAATATCTTTCTTGATAGAGATTCTGGAAATGAATATTTACGGAGTTCTCATATTTCACCATGTAAGATGAAATATTATAGAAGTTTCTTAACTGTGCCTTTCAGTCTGCTTGCAGAGGAGTCACACTGGCCATGACTGGTTTGTATCTTCTTTGTTCATCATAATGTTGGGGGACAAAGAGAAAACATTCCAATTTCTTCAGCAGTTCTCCAGGCTTCTGACTTCAGCTTTCCTTTGGTTGCCAAGACTACATATTTCTGTAAGACTTTTCAGTCTGTTTTATAGGAATATTTTAAATTCTAAGGATAATCCTCTTTAGATTCAATAGGATCTTATTATTTTATTTGTAGAGTGTGTTATATACTCTATATTCATTTTCTATCTGAATGCAGTTTTGAGTGATTCGTTTTGAAGATACACATTTGGTATTTTCTCAAATACTTGCTGTCTTACCTAATGATAACTGAATGAAGGATTAATAATAATGGGTGCATTATTAAATTTTAAACTTGTCTTTTAATTGGAAAATTCCTTATATAAATAGAAAACCTTTGAATGGATATTTTTATTGTTACTTTGTTATAATCTCTGGTTAAATTATAGTATAAGAAAATAATATGTTGAAATTGTATCCATATTGTATAGAGGAAAAGCATACTTATTTTATATACATTTTGCCAATCTATGATGAGTATTGGTTAAGGTATTATAGTGTATTTTTTTATTTAAAGATTTTACTAGTTGTATGGGATCCAAGTTTAGTTTAGAGGTAAGTGTATCACTAATTTATTCATGATTCTGCATTTTGTTTTACTTACTTGCTGCATTTAAGACCTCCAACTTGGGGCAAGTGTCCATTATAAGCCATGCTAACGCTTTTCATGACAGACTGAACTTGGACAGCAGAGTCACACAGTACCCAAGAATAAGTTGTTAAGGGAACTAGAGAGTATCCGTGTCAAGTTAAATGAAAGCATTTATTACATGCTCTTAAAATAGGTATTTGTGATAAAAAAAAAATAAAAGCAAAGCACCGATGAATACATTAAATGTTAAAATTTTATAATTTTATGTCTGAAATAGCTATATGCAATTCCTGCATAAGACTTTCTCCTGCTTGTACTTAACTGTAACTAAAAATTTGCTCACATAAAAGGAGGAACCAAAGACAAAAGAGTATGTACTAGCTTTTCTCCAATCAGTGGAACTATTTTCCTTCTGTTAACCAGAATTTGGACAATTCTTTAAATTGTACATGAAGGTTTAGAATATCTTAAAATGCTTATCAAAAGTATTTGTAACCTTACATTTGTAAATGAAGAGAGAAAAAATCTTTAAGTCCATCACACACTTTCATGTCAAGTATTTTGAAAAGATACCTACATGCCACTAGTTTTAAGTATTCTACTTTAATGTTCAGATTGTGACCCTGCCAGACATCACCAATGAACTGCTTTTAACTATAATTTTATAAAGTTGCATTTCTGCTTTGACTCTTTAAACCTTTTTTCTGACACATTATTTTACTTTTAACACGAGTGATGTGCTCTAATAGCATTTCTTCCCCTACAGCTGAAATCAGGCAGTACTCTAATAACTTTGAGTTTATTAGATTAACCATTTTGATAGCATCATATAATATGTAATATAGATCTGTGAATGGAATGGAGTGACATTACTCAAGGGTTTTAGAATGAACTCAGTGTAAAGCTTTATACCTTTCTGTTAGTGCAGCTATATTGTCAGTGAAGACTCATGCCGTGCCTTCTATAGTATCATTTTTTTCTTTTCAACTACAGATATACCAAGTTGAATATTTTATTACCAGTAATTTGTTTTACTGTCTTTGTAAAGCAAATAACATTCTGCTAACATTGCTCTTCCAGGATTCTGTCTAGAACTGTTAGCTAAGTGCAGTTACTAATGTCTGTATAGTCACCACTCCATAGTTTAAATGTTTTTGATTTAAACTTTTGATTTAATCTTTTGGATTTTTTTTTTTTTTTTTTTTTTGCTGTGTCACTTTACTTGTTAGTGCATGTGGTAGAAGACTTAATATATTACTTTAAAAGTAGCCCTTTTCTATAATATTTGTTCCATTGATTCTAAACATTATACTGATACTTTCTATGCAGGTTGACAAAATATGCTAATCGCATTTGCCAAAAGACCTGTTAAAGACACTTTAGCTTTAGCCATTAATAGCACTAACTTTTCCACCATCTTTAGCACAGGACCGTGTTAATGTAATTAACCTCAGGAAAGCTTCAGCCTGTTTGCCCTGAACCCCATTCCCTTGTTCTGTTTTTTTCCTTTTGTTCCATGGCCTATATCGGTTCAGAATATGCTTCTTCATTTATGTATTTATTTATTACTTATGCACTTACATGTAATCTCTCTGGGGCAAGGTTTTGTCCACTGACATGCCCCACCATAATTATTCAGTAAATATGCTGAATGTATGAATTAATATTTAGATACATATATGTAAAATTCACTTTAATTGAAGACAGTAGGGAAAACTACTAGGTCATTCAAGTCCCTTATGATTATACAGTTGAAGTGACAAATAGATTCAAGGGATTAGTTCTGATAGAGTGCCTGAGGAACTATGGACGGAGGTTCATAACATTGCACAAGAAATGGTGACCAAGCCATCCATCCCCAAGAAAAAGAAATACAGTCAGGCAAAATGGTTGTCTGCTGCTGCTGCTGCTGCTAAGTCGTTTCGGTCGTGTCTGACTCTGTGCGACCCCATAGACGGCAGCCCACCAGGCTCCCCCGTCCCTGGGATTCTCCAGGCAAAAACACTGGAGTGGGTTGCCATTTCCTGCTCCAATGCATGAAAGGAAAAGTGAAAGTGAAGTCGCTCAGTCGTCTCAAAAGTCTTAGTGACCCCATGGACTGCAGCCTAGCAGGCTCCTCTGTCCATGGGAGTTTCCAGGCAAGAGTACTGGAGTGGGGTGCCATTGCCTTCTCCAATGGTTGTCTGAGGAGGCCTTAAAATCACTAAGAAAGAAGTGAAAGGCGAAGGAGAAAAGGAAAGATGTACCCATCTGAATGCAAAGTTCCAAAGAATAGCAAGGAGAGATAAGCCTTCCCAAGTGAACAGTGCAAAGAAATAGAGGAAAACAATAAATGGGAAAAGACTAGAGATCTCATTAAGAAAATGAGAGATACCAAGGGAACATTTCATGCCAAGATGAGCCCAATAAATGGCAGGAATGATATGGACCTAACAGAAGCAGAAGATATTAGGAAGTGGCAAGAATACACAGAAGAACTATACAAAAAAGATCTTATCGACCTGGATAAACATGATGGTGTGATCACTCACCTAGAGCCAGACATTTGTAGTGTGAAGTCAAGTGAGCCTTCAGAAGCATTACTACATGCAAAGCTAGTGGAGGTGATGGAATTCCATCTGAGCTATTTTAAACCCTAAAAGATGATGCTGTTAAAGTGCTGCATTCAGTATGCCAGCAAATCTAAAAAATTCAGCAATGGTCACACGACTGGAAAAGGTCACTTTTCTTTCCAGTCCCAAAGGAGGGCAATGCCAAAGAATGTTCAAGCAATCCCAAAGAATGTTCAGACTGCCATACAGTTGTGCTCATTTCACATGCTAGCAGGGTAATGCTCAAAATCCTTCACACTAGGCTTTATCAATATGTGAACTGATAAATTCCAGATGTACAAGCGGGATTTAGAAAAGGCAGAGGAACCAGAGATCAAATTGCCAACATCCGTTGGATTATAGAAAAAGTAAGGGAATTCCAGAAAAACATCTCCTTCTGCTTCATTGAAGATGCTAAAGCCTTTGACTTTGTGAATCACAACAAACTGTGGAAAATTCTTAAAGCGATACCAGACCACTTTACCTGTCTTGAGAAACCTGTATGCAAGTCAAGAAGCAACAAAACAATGAACTGGTTCAGAATTGGAAAAGGGGTATGTCAAGGTTGTATATTGTCACCCTGCTTATTTAACTTATATGCAGAGTACATCATGCGAAATTCCGGGCTGAATGAAGCACAAGCTGAAATCAAGATGGCCGGGAGAAATATCAATAACCTCAGGAATACCACCCTAATTGCAGAAAGTGAAGAGGAACTAAAGAGCCTCTTGATGAGGGTGAAAGAGGAGAGTGAAAAAGCTGGCTTAAAACTCAACATTCAAAAAACTAAGATCGTGGCATCCAGTCCCATCACTTCATGGCAAATAGATGGGGAAAATGTGGAAACAGTGACAGACTTTATTTCCTTGTGCTCCAAAATCACTGCAGATGGTGACTGCAACCATGAAATTAAAAAACGCTTGCTCCTTGGAAAAAAAGCTATAATCAACCTAGACAGCATATTAAAAAGCAGAGACATCATTTTGCCAACAAAATGATGGTTTTGCCAAAAAACCAGTCAAAACTGGTTTTTCCAGTAGTCATGTACGTATGTGAGGGTTGAACCATAAAGAAGGCTGAACACTGAATAATATTTTCGAACTGTGGTGCTGGAGGACTTTTGAGAGTCCCTTGGACTGCAAGAAGATCAAATCAATCTTAAAGAAAATCAACCCTGAATATTCATTGGAAGGACTGATGCTGAAGCTCCGATACTTTGGCCACATGATGAGCTGACTGATAGGAAAAGGCCCTCATACTGGGAAAGATTGAGGGCAGGAGGAGAAGGGGGCAGCAGAGGATGAGATGGTTGTATGGCATCACTGACGCAATGGACATGAATTTGAGTAAGCCCTGGGAGTTGGTTGTGGACAGGAAAGACTGGTGTGCTTCAGTCCGTGTGTGTACATGTGCAGTAAGTCACTTCAGTTCTGTCCAACTCTTTGCAGTCCATGGGGTTGCAAAGAGTAAGGTAGGACTGAGTGCCTGAACAATAGCAACAAATGTAAAAGACAGTAGGCTTTTATTACTTTAGAAAACGTGTTTAAGAGAGCTCCCTACATTCTTAAAAGTGTTATAAATAAATTGCATCAAAAAGATTTTAAAATTTGGCTTAGAAACAATATAGGAAATAATGAAATATTAAAGTTTTAAAAATTTATAAACTCTATTACTGTGAGATAAAATAATTTGAAAAAATGTGTCCTTAAGCCATTTAGACAAGAAGAACCCTTTAATGTACTGATTTAGTTAAATTATCTTCCTATTTTGTCTTTAAGAAAATTCTTCCTGAATGATAAAACAATCATTCTTTATGGAATTTCATCAAGAATCAGTTTGACTAATTGTTAACATCAAAGCTGTTAATAAGTATAGATTAATAAAGATCAAGAAATCAGTTATTTCCATGGAGGAATACCTAATCTCAAATAATAATTATAATAAAAATAATAATCATGTATGCCTTCTCTGTTAGTTGAAAGATGAGAGAGGATAACAAATTAAATTGAAATAAAAACTGAAGTATTTTAATTCACTTAGAAACAAAACTTCCTTGATGATAAATCAGGATAATGTTGCATTGTAATTACTAGTATAGTTCTGCAAGAAAGTATCATGGAATAGGATAGTCACTTATATTCATTTAATTATTTTATATAGATAAGTATGTGAATATCTGTATCTTCCTTTTCATAAAATAAATTAATAATCCAACACAGGAGGTTTAAAGTTAAAAATTCTAATAGCATTGAAATGTTCATTTAGATTTAAACGTTATAACCATCAGCATGTCATTGCACACTTGTAACCTATTTGCAAGGCATTAACAGTAGTAAGTCATGTAACCAATCACTTACTGGGAAGAGGAAAAGTGTTAAGTCTTTTTCCCTTCATATATGTGACTGAATCTTAGAAGATTCTTTTTTCCTATGCATGGTTCTTTTTTGTCTGAGAGGAGAAATATTGTTTTTTCGAATTAATTGAATCGAAATGTTTTCTATTCAGAGTTTTTTATTCAGGCCTCTGCATGGTGTGCGTGGTGCAGACGCTTGACAGCGTAACTGCAGCAATGCCAATCAAATATGACCTGTTCTCGGCCTACAGATCCCTAGAGTGGAGGACAGGATTGGGTTGGATCAGTTGCATGGGTTTGGAAAGTTTGTCTTTCTACTAGCGTCTTTCTATTTAATATACATAAGTTTTCCTTAGTGTTAGAAATAAAATGACTGATCACAACTGGCTGTAGTGAAAGAAAAAAAAACTGACTGCATACTGTGTTTTTCTTTAAGCACATGTCTTTCATTTTAATCTTTATTAAAGCCAAATACTCTAAGAAACGGCATAACATGAACATATGGGTTCATGTCATGCCAATTTTAGTATATCCCAAACCAAAAATTTTACTGATAACTTTTTCCATGATACTAGACTAGTTTATATGTTACTTAGGTGATCTGTTAAATGATGTGATCCTGTATGTGTTCTGCTTAATTCTATGTTCTGAAATTTCCTTTAGAGTTACCTTTTATTGAGTTACCATCCTTTCCAAGAGTTGTGACTACCCAAAATATATCAGAACACTAGAAGTATAACAAATATAATTTATAATTTGATGATTCAGAAGATTCTTTGTTATATTCATGTGGCTCAGAGAGGTCACTGATCTGGTTTATGAATATCATTAACTTTAAGTTAGAGTTATGAAATGATAATAGACCAGTTTACAAAGCTTCTCTTATAAGAGAGTTTATTGGTAATTACAGGGTGTAATCATTAGTATCTTACTGTCATTCAGTCAGTTTGTTGAGTAGCTATTCTGTGTAGGACTTGGTGCTAGAAGTTTTGTTAGTTACCAAAATTTATGGCATAATTTCTTCCAACAGTGTATAATTCATAAAAGTAGAAGAATTCTTGCCTTATCTTTGGGAATCCATTACATAATAATGTTTTTTTTCCTTTGAGAGAATTAATTAATCTTTTGTCCCCATGTCTATACAAACCTAAATATATTGTATTAAGCAACTTAGAGAACACCGTGTAATAATATTTCTCAAATATATTATTTTTACACTCTTATTATGTATATATTCAGAAAATTGTTATCTAATTTGCATTGAGAATTAAAGTATTGTATATGTATGAGTTGATTTTTTTGCTCTTAGATATGTTTATTAGATTCATTAATTTTACTCTGCAACTAGTAATCAGTGAAAACACATTGTGTACTCAACAAAAGAAGATAAATCAAAGGATGCTAATTCTCATCCAGTTCATATTTTTATTCTTAGCTATTTAATAAAAAAGTAATTTTCTTTGTCTGAACATCCATATGAAGTTGACTACAAGATGTTCATTTAATATGATGCATGTCTTCAGTCATCAATATGTAATAGTAATATTAATTTTTGTGAGTGCTGTGAGATAAATCCCTAAGAACCTATCATAAAATATATATTTATACTTATATGTTTCCACAAATACATATTTCTCCAATATGAAATGGTAAATTATTATTTATCATAATGAATGATAAAACCTGAAAACTACTGGTAAATCACTGATTTTCTTATATAACTCAAACATAAACTCTTAAAAACAGTTTAGCAGTGAAATTTGCAAAAATTCTCATTTTAACTCATGTAATTGTTACATGTGAGTTCAATTTGTTTTGATTTTAAAGTATTAACTTTCTTTTATTAATAGAAGTTTGAGCTGCCCAATAAAGATACAAAGGTAAATTTAAATTTGAGTTATACATGAAAATTTCTGAGATCAGTGATTTGTCAGTAGTTTTCATGTTTTATTATTCATTATGAGAGCAGATCCAATTTGAGTATCAAATTTTTTATCAGTCTATGGGATATAATTGCTAGTCAAATAATTTTTCTTAACTCAAAATTACATCTTCAAGTTTGTTCTTCTTTAAAAAATGTATTGTGGTTAGATGTTGAGTTTACAGTAACATTAAAACATACAGCATTCATGATGATAAATTGTACCCAAGAACTAAATTGAAATAATCTACTTTATGAAGAAATTGCTGAAAAATGCATTTGTAAATATATGTGTGTATGTATCTATACATATATGATATATATACATATAAATATAAAATATATGAAATAAATTATATATATATATGTAGATAGATAGGATAGCTTGAATTCATTTATGAGGATGCACCAAGTTTTAGAGATGAATTTCTTATGGATTTCTCAGTTTCAATTATTTGTAACTCAGGTTTTAGCTCAGTTCAGTTGCTCAGTCATATCCGACTCTTAGCGACCCCATGAATCACAGCACACCAGGCCTTCCTGTCCATCACCAACTCCCAGAGTTTACTCAAACTCATGTCCATGGAGTCAGTGATGCCATCCAGCCATCTCATCCTCTGTCGTCCCCTTCTCCTCCCACCTTTAATGTTTCCCAGCATCAGTGTCTTTTCTAATGAGTCAGTTCTTCAGATCAAGTGGACAAAGTACTGGAGTTTCAGCTTCAGCATCAGTTCTTCCAGTGAACATTCAGGACTGATTTCCTTTAGGACTGTTTGGATCTCCTTGCAGTGCAAGGGACTCTCAAGAGTCTTCTCCAACACCACAGTTCAAAAGCATCAATTCTTCGGTGCTCAGCTTTCTTCACAGTCCAACTCTCACATCCATACATGACCACTGGATAAACCATAGCCTTGACTAGATGGACCTTTGTTGGCAAAGTAATTTCTCTGCTTTTTAATATGCTATCTAGGTTTTTCATAACTTTCCTTCCAAGGACTAAGTGTCTTTTAGTTTCATGGCTGCAATGACCATCTGCAGTGATTTTGGAGCCCCCAAAAATAAAGTCTTTGGTTTATTTAACATGAGCTTAGAAAAAGCCGATTAGGCAAATATCTTAGCTGACAAACTAAATAAGCTCTTTTGATGTTTTAGAGTCATTGACTAAAGCCAAGGACAATATACATATATTGAAATATGCTTAGAATTAAAATGTAAAGCATTTATTACTCATGTACTTATTTATATATTTATTGTTTCATGTAATACCCATCTCCATTATTCCATAGAGATTGAATTTGTCAAAATTACAAAGTGCTAATTGTATTCATTTTCTCAGAAGGAAAGTATATCATACTGCCTTTATTGAGAATCTGTGGTGTTTAACGTTCTAATTTTTAAATTTACATAAAATTTGCAGTAGGTTGTTATGCCACCATGTTAATTTTGAAGTAGTAATTTAAAGCATAAATTTAAATGAGTTTGTTTTTAAATTGACTGCATATTCATTAATTCTCGATTTTTCTCTTTCATGCAGAGGTACCTACCTGTTGACACTATAGAATCTGGCATTCATCCAGTGTATTTTTGCAGCACTCACTATATTGAAATGCTACTGAAAGCGGAGGTGCCACTTGTATTTTCAGCTTTTCACATGTCTGGTTTTGCACCATCACAGGTAATTCATGGAAAACTATTTCTTCAACTCCCAGATCTCAGTGTCTTTGCAAAGAAAATTATATTATCATCAAATACAGGAAATACGTTAAAATTAATCACATATTTTGTAAATAGTTATATGTCTGCTGCTGCTGCTAAGTCTCTTCAGTCGTGTCTGACTTTATGTGACCCCATAGATGGCAGCCCACCAGGCTGCACCGTCCCTGGCATTCTCCAGGCAAGAACACTGGAGTGGGTTGCCATTTCCTTCGCCAAGTTATATGTCTATATGTGTTTAAATCTTTAAGCTGGCTTTTTCCCCTAGGCCTTGCAGGATATGCATTTCCGTTATAGTAGATCTCTGGTATTCACAGATTTTGAGTTCTGTTTCAGCTATTCAAGACATAGACATTCTGGAAATCTATGACATGTAGACTTTTTAATGGAGATGATAGTGTCTTCTTCATAAGGCTTCTGCAAGGATTAAGTAGACTAACTGAGGGCAAGAATTCTTACCACCACTGAGTACCTGATATGTGAGATATTGTATTTTATCTACAGTAAGCTCTCTTTTGGAGTCTGGGAAGGTTTAATGATGTCTTGAGGGCCTGGAATTGAGCATATGGTTATTTGCAGTACCCAAAGATGTCTCCCTCCTATGCTTAGTCAGTCTTTCAGTGGTAGAGTGTGGATTGCTTCCTTACTATGTTATCAGGCTAAAATTTAATTAAAACTTAAATCTTTCTTTTGTTTTTAGAATTGAATCTGTAGGTCAGAGTCCCAGAAGGTAGATACTTAATCAAAAGATATGAACACTTTTAAGGTTCTTGATACATACTAAGTTGCTTTGATTTTGTATTCTTCTAATAGAAATGAAGAGAGTGTCTGTTCTCCAGGACTGGGTACTTGGGCTTTTCAAAACTAATTGCTAAATTTTTAAAATTTGCAGGGTTTGAGGCTTTTTTGAACATTAATAAAGTTGATTATAATTCCACAGCTTTGTTAGCTAGTTGTATCTTTTTATTCATTGCCCATCTGTCGTAGTGGACTTCCTATTGAGTTGTAACTATCCTTTAAAAGTAACCTCCACTATCCAAATCCCTTCAGTTCTTGAAAAATAATTTTTTACTTATTTTGTAATTTGACCTATCTACTTGTTTATTATTATATTTGTATTTACTATTCTGTTTTGCTTATTGAACTTTATTATTGCATCTTAATATGGGGTAAGAGTAAATAAACCTATTATTTACTTCCTAATGCTCTCCTAAAAAAGTCAATTTAGCTATCTCTACCTATTGGTTCCTCTTATGTGCACTTTAAGGAGATTTTTCTCAGGTCAAAGTGGGCATTTGAGTTTGAAATTTAGATTTTTATGTTAAAATATAGATACTTTGAATCCATCTTCAAGGTGTGAGGGCACATTGACCCAAAGACTGAAGAGAAGAGCGCCCCAGCTTGCGGGGGAAGAGGGCGGGGTGGGGAGAGAGAGCCTGCTTTGGCTCCTCTTTTTATAAGTTTTTTCCTCCCCTTGGGGCTGCCCTATGTAAATTGGGCTAGCCAGGAGTGTTGTTTGTTCTACCTGAGGTCCTCACTCTGGTCCTCGGACCTTCTTTTGTTCTCTTTTCGCAGGCTTTTCTCTTCCTTGTCTTTTAGCCACCACCATTCTGGACTCCTGTTTCCTATTCTAACTGCCTAACAAAGCCAAGGAGAGTTCCTTTTGTCATTCTAGATTATGTGCTGTACTCAGTCAGTCAGTTGTGTCTGACTCTTTGGACCCTGTGGACTGTAGCCCGCCAGGCTCCTCTGTCCATGGGATTTTCCAGAGGAGAATACTGGAGTGGGTTGCCACTCCCTTCTACAGGGGATCTTCCCAACCCAGGGACTGAACCAGGGTCTCCTGCATTGCAGACAGATTCTTTACCATCTGCACCAAACATTTAAGAATGGATGACCAAAAACTGTGGGGAAAACTTTCAGTTTATTTCTGAGTAGTAATGTTATTATATTTCTTAAATTATCTAATGTAAAAATGCCTTTCTATGGCTCCTTATGTGAGCTAATCATCGTGCATCTTAAGAAGTATGTATCATTGCTTAGTTATTATTCACCATTTTATTGCTAATTATGAAATATGAAAACAACATTTAAATAACTTGGTATATGTAGTTAAGTAATTATTTAGAATCAAATTTTGTATTTCAAAGTTTACCCATTCTGATCTCATTAGGAGTAAAATTGCATACTTATAGACATTAAGGGATTGGTTGATTAATGAAAGAATTTGTGAGCAGATTGCTAAATAGAATATACAGATCTCTAGACTAAAAATAATAACTAGAATACAAAAAATTAAATGTAGTTAGAAATACATATTTGTTGATTAGCACTTGAGATCAGAAGGAAAATCAAAATGAAAATATACTTTTAAAATGAACAGAAAATCACATATTCTAATGAAAATGTTGAATTTTATTCTTTAAAAGAAAAAGCTTTATTGTATTTTACTAATTTTCCTCTCCTAAGAAGTACCCCATATCTTTAATGACTTAACTTTTGTAATTCCTTGGAGTCATCATTTTGCATATCATTGATTATTGTACTATATTGTGTCAGCAAGTGAGCTCACATGGATAATCCTCCAAATATACTCCAGAAAAATGTCTTGATTCTTCTCATTGCTGCTTTTCCCCCCTCCATGAAAGCAGGATTAAAGAAAACTATTTTATTGTTTCATATTTTGTGACAGTGCCTTTTGAAAACACAAAGTATACAAATGTAAAGCAAGATTTCAAGACTAGGATGCCCCTTGTATGTGCATGTCCCCAAGCTTCCCCTTTCTTTATGTTGTTGATGTTGCTATTTGAAATGATACCTTCTCCCTCTTTGTGCCCCATCTTTACTTGTCTATTTATCTTTGATATCTATCCAAATGGAAACTTTTAGGATCACTTACAAGTAGATGATTCTGCTTTGAATTGTATGCAGTTTCTGTGTTACTCTTCTAGTAGAAATATATCTTTTGCTTTGTGGAATCATTATTTGTGTGTTTACCTCTTTCTTACTAGTTGAAGTTTGTTAAAGATATGTATGCCTGATATATCTTCAAGTCTTAAGTATCTCAACATAGTGTCTTGTCTAGAAGTGCAATAAATATACTTTTTTATTTATATCAATGCTTTGCAGTATAAAAGTGTGTTTTCAGATCTTATTTCATTTAAAATTTTAACTTCATTTGACAGATGGAGAAATTCAGGGAAATTCAGGATAAGTGAAGTGAGTGAATTGACTTACTGATATAACCCTGATAGCAAAGACTTCACTTGAAACCACATCTTACTTTACTAGCATTCTTTCTATGATAAATAGATAAAATAATGCCAGAAGAGTTGTTAAAAATAGCTTCTTTTTATCATGAAACTTAATCATTTAGGGCATACCTATTTTGACTTAATCAGGTATTCTTAAGTAATTGTTCTAACTAATGTTTTTACTAAAGAATTAGGTACATTTTTTGAAGATTGTTTTATATCTAGATACATTTACCTTAGGTACAATAATGATGTTTTATTTACCTTAGGTACAATAAATTTACCTTAGGTAAATTTACTGAAAATAATGTACCTTAGATACAATAATGATGTTTTTATCAGTGTTGCATCATATGTCCTTTGTCATGAAAGTGAAAGTCTCTCAGTTGTTTCCAGCTCTTTGCAACCCCATGGACTATACAGTTCATGGAGTTCTCCAGGCCAGAATACTGGAATGGGTAGCCTTTTCCCTTCTCCAAGCAATCTTCCCAACCCAGGGATCGAACCCAGGTTTCCCACAGGGCAGATTCTTTACCAGCTGAGCCACAAAGGAAGCCCAAGAATACTGTAGTGGGTAGCCTATCCCTTCTCTACCAGATCTTCCCAACCCAGGAATCGAACCAGCGTCTCCTGCATTGCAGGTGGGTTCTTTACCAACTGAGCTATCAGGGAAGTCTGCGTCCTTTGGCATAAGCTTAAGTATAAGGAGCAAACTTTTTAGGAGGGCTATGGTACATTTTGATACATATTGTGTAAGGAATTTTCCTACCTTTTTATCCTAAAGTGAATGTGTTAGTGGCTCAAAAAGTCATATAAATGTTTCAAATATAATTAAGTGTAAGGAATATTGGTTTACCATAAAAACATAATTAGTTTATTTTACTTTCTCTGTCATCTATTCCATTAATTGCTAATAGCAATTTTATTAATAGTATATTTTTGAGGCTTATATGAGGGAATTTTGCAGTTTCTAGCAGAAGCACACATGCATTTACCCTTTCATCCAGCCATTTCATTTATAGAAATCTATCCCAGAGATACACTGACAACAATTTTGAAAATGCATGTGTACAAATATGTTTTATAGCATATAAGAGCATATAGTATAAAGATTAGGGCTTCCCTGGTGGCTCAGTGGTAAAGAATCCGCCTGTCAATGCCGGAGACATGTGTTCAATACCTGAATCGGGAGGATTCCATGGAGAAAGAAATGGCAATCCACTCCAGCGTTCTTGCCTGGGAAATCCCATGGACAGAGGAGCTTGACGGGCTACAGTCTATGGAGTTGCAAAAGAGTCAGACATGACTTAACAGCTAAACAACAACAGTAACTATCAAAAGACTAGGAATAATACACGTGTCTGAAAATAGGGACTTATTGAGTTAGTTGTGGTTTATCTATAGGGTAATACTATGCAGTTATAAAACTGAATAAGAAATACCTCTGTATATTGCCATGGAGTGATACTCAGGATCTTTTGTTAAGAGAGAAAAAGGTGGAGACCAAAAACAAAAAAGTGTTTAGTATGTTACTATTTACATGGGAAAGGGTGGGAATATAAATACAAGTTCAAGTGTGCTTGTATTAAAAAATGAAAGGATGTATCATATATTGTTAAGTGATTGCTTATAGGGATAAGTAAGGAATGAGCTGAAGAGTTAGGAAATATACCTTACTTTGGGGTCATTTAAATAGTTCATATCATACTATAAGTACATATAATTAAATGACCCTAACAACACCTGAAGGAGGTAAGTCCTGGGTGTTCATTGGAAGGACTGATGCTGAAGCTGAAACTCCAATACTTTGGCCACCTCATGCGAAGAGTTGACTCATTGGAAAAGACCCTAATGCTGGGAGGGACTGGGGGCAGGAGGAAAAGGGGACGACAGAGGATGAGATGGCTGGATGGCATCACTGACTCGATGGGCATGAGTTTGAGTAAACTCCGGGAGTTTGTGACAGACAGGGAGGCCTGGCGTGCTGTGATTCATGGGGTCGCAAAGAGTCGGACCTGACTGAGCGACTGAACTGACTGACTGAATGACTGACTGAACAGTACCTACTTGACAATATAACCTTGTAAGAAACACTTTAATTATTAAATCATTTTCAAAATATAGTAAATTTTCAATGTGTTAATTTCAGATGTATGTCAAAGTGATTCAGTTATGCATACATATGTTATTTTCTGAATCTTTTCTATTATAGATTATTACAAGGCATTGAATATAGTTTCGTGTCCTCTCTAGTAGGTCCTTGTTATTTATCTATTTTATATATAGTAGTGTTTATATGTTAATCCCACACTCCTAATTTATCTCCCACACACCCTTATTGTGTCCTCTGGTAACCAGAGAAAGTTTGTTTTCTATGTCTGATTCTCAGTTATGTAAATAATTTCATTTATATCATTTTTTTATATTCCACATATAAGTGATATCATATGATGGTTGTCTTTCTCTGATTTCCCTTAGTATGATAATCTCTAGGTCCAACCATGTGCTGCAAATAGGATTATTTCATTCTTTTTTTTTATTTCATTCTTTTTTTATGATTGATATTGTATTATGTATATATATACTACATCATCTTTATCTATTTATCTCTAGATAGACACTTAGGATGCTTCCATGTCTTGGCTATTGTAAACAGTGCTGCAATGACCATTGAGGTGCATGTGTCTTTTTAAATTAGAGTTTTCATCACATATATGCACAAGAGTAGGATTGCTGGATCATATGGTAACTCTGTTTTTAGTTTTTACAGAACCTCTATACTGTTCTCCAGAGTATCTGCACCAGTTTACATTCCTACCAACAGTATAGGAGGGTTTCTTTTTCTCCACACCCTGAAAGGCACTTAAATTTTTTTTAAGGCACTTTAAAACACAGGCATTTGACTGTACATGCCAAGTGATATGTTGTCTAAATGACAAAACAACAGAAATATTACTGTTTTAAGTATTCATGTTGCTTATGGTAGTGCTGGTGTTATTATTCTGGATTCTTATTTTTGTCTTGTTCAGTAAATGAAACAAAAAATTGATACCATTGATAACTCAGATCTTCAGTTTGTTTTAATGCAAGCACAGATATAATAAATAGCAATTTATAATGTGTTTTATCTTAAAAGCTTTAAGAAGGGAAACCTGTAGAGGAAAATGGACTTCAGAGACATGTCAATCAATCCAAATTTTGAAACTGTGATGGCTCTGGTTTATATAATGCTTTCTTCCTATTATGTGTATTTGGAATAATTCCATAATAAAAATGTTAAAGAAAAGAGTTCATCATGTCTGTTTGGATACATATTATTTCTTTTGTCCTGTTAGAACCCTGGACTATCAGCTAATATATAGATCATTTCATCTTATAAAAATAGAGAAGCTATTTGCTTAAGGTTTAAAAGACATAACTCATAGTTTAGTATTCTTCCAGGGATATAGTGTTTTGAATTCTGTTACAATTGAATAATTCTGGAATATTTTGCTCATGTAATAGCAGTAACTGGTATCATTTCTGCCTAATGAAGAAGCTCATATATTTAAAAGGTGTATGTCTCCTCTTTAAGTGCAAATTATGTGAGAACAGGGACTAAATGTCTTTTGTTCACTTAAGAATTATAATAATGCTTGTTGTATATTAGGTACATAAGTGTTTGTTAAATGAATAATAAACATCTGTACCTTTGTTATAGAATAACATTTACATAGCACTTGATATATTTTCAAAATGCTTTCAATTATAATCTTTCATTTTTCCTCTCTTAAATTTCCCACATGTTGAAAAGGCTGGGATTATTCTTCATTTGAGTCTTTCCAAATGGTTCAAGTAAAGAACCTGCCTACCAGTTCAGGAGATGTAAGAGCTGCTTGTTCGATCCCTGGGTCAGGAAGATCCCCTGGAGGAGGGCATGGCAACTCACTCCAGTATACTTGACTGAAAAATCCCATGGACAGAGGAGCCTGACTGGTTACTGTCCATAGGGTTGCAAAGAGTCAGCTGCAACTGAAGTGACTCAGCACACTTGCACATTCTCTGTTTAATGGGTGAAGAAAAAAAAAAACATAGAAAATAGTGCTTGAATGTTGTGTAAATCCCAGAAAATTACAGTTGTTTTAGAAACCATGTATAAGTAAGTAAGTAATTACAGATTTGGGGACAGCTTTCTTTTAACCATTATGGATAAAGCTTTATGAATAAGTATTTTGACTTCAGATGTCTTTGTTTGAATCATAAAATTGATAGGTTTAAAGGTCAAAATGAGTCAGTGGTCAACAGTTTCATACCTTTCAACCTGTTGAATAGTCAGACCAACTAGAAAGAAGATGGGAACTGTTATCCCTTCATCATTATCGACTTGCTAGTCACCCATGAAGCTACAGCTGAATGGGAACTGATTTCTCTGGCTACCCAGATCATTTTCATTAATTTTCCTTCTTCAATTGTTTCTCTTTATTCATTCATCTAGAGTCTTTCATTTTCATTAACAAAGCATGGCCCTTGGTTGACTAGTATTTATAGTTGTAACAAAGTATGGACAGAACCCTGGCAGCAGTGCATTTGGGAATTAAAAGTTTTGCTTCTAATCAAAGAGTCACTGACTGCTTCAACCCATCTAGTCAAGTACAAGCAAGGGTTACTTCCTCCCCAATGCATTAGAGCCATACTGTGTAGATACTTGATTGGGCAGTGGAAGTTTGGTAATTAACTTTGCATGCCAACCTGCCCTCCAGGTCGAGATTTAGGAGAAGAATCCTTTTGCTACCAAATGAAATTTAAAGTTAGGACCAAAATAAATTAAATATATCCTTCCACTGACAAATATTGAATGTTCATGTATATATTCTAATTCAATATTGAGTTAACCCATGGCTCTATAAAAATATTTTGGTGCATAATAGAAGGGAACATATTTGTAAAGAAAATTCTGATCCTGAGAACAGAACTACAGTTAAAAAAAATACTTGGTTATATATAGTCAGCATTATCAATAATAAGAAATATGACCAGAAGATGAGAAAAAAAAAAGATATGCCTGTAATAACTGGAGTTAATATGTTAATGGTTGACTTGAGTAATGATGAATGGAAAACAAAAATGTAATACCATCTGATATGGGCTGATTCGTTGTCCAGTCACTAAGTCATGTCTGACTCTTCGCCACCCCATGGGCTGCAGCATGCAGTCCTCTGTCCTCCACTGTCTCCCGCAGTCTGTCCAGATTCGTGTCCATTGAGCCGGTGATGCTGTCTAACCGCCTCATCCTCTGTTGCCGCCTTCTCCTTTTGCCTTCAGTCTTTCTCAGCATAAGGGTCTTTTCCAGTGAATCAGCTCTTTGCGTCAGGTGGCCAAAGTATTGGAGCTTCTGCTTCAGCATCAGTCCTTGCAATGAGTATTCAGGATTGATTTCCTGACAGGTTAGATCTCCTTATAGTCCAAGGGACTCACAAGTGTCTTCTCCAGCACCACAATTTGAAAGCATCAGTTCTGAGGCACTCGGCTTTCCTTATGGTCCAACTCTCACATTTGTACATGACTACTGAAAAAAACCACAGTATCCTCCCTGCAAAAAAAAAATCGTATGTTGAAATTCTAAGCCTCAGTACCTCAGAATGAGGCTATATTTGGATATAGAGTCTAAAGCAGTGTGTGTGTGCTAAGTTACTTCAGTCGTGTCCGACTCTTTGCGATCCCATGGGCTGTAGCCTGCCAGGCACTTCTATCTGTGGGATTCTGCAGGCAAAAATACTGGAGTGTGTTGCCATGCCCTTCTCCAGGGGATCTTCCCAACCCAGGGATTGAACCCATGTCTCTTACGTCTCCTGCATGGGCAGGCGGATTCTTTACCACTGGTGCCACCTGGGAAGCTTTAAAAGGGTTATTAAGTTACAATGAGGTCATTGAACTTAATTATGAGGTCATTAAAATGGGCTTCCCTGATGGCTCAGTCAGTAAAGAATCTGCCTGCAATGAGGGAGACCTGCTTCAGTCCCAGGGTCAGGAAGATCCCCTGGATGAGGACATGGCAACCCACTCCAGTATCTTTGCCTGGAGAATCCCCATGGACAGAGAACAGTGGCAGGCTACAGCCCATGGGGTTACAGAGTCAGACACTACTGAGTGACTAAGCACCGCACAGAGGTCATTAGGGTGGGTCTGAATCCAATATTACCATTATCCTTACAGAAAGTTATATGGATACCAGACATGTACAGAGGGAAGACCTCTGTGAAATGAAATGTGAAAATGTAGGGAGAAGATGGCCATTTACAAGCCAAGAAGGGAGGCCTCAGAAGAAACCAACCCTGCCAGTACCTTGATCCTGGACTTCTCCAGAATTATTAGACGATCAATTTCTGTTAAGTCACCCAGTGTGTTATCTTGTTATGACAACCTTATCAAACTAATACCCATGTTAAAGGCAGTTAAAAGCAGAATCAACATTCCCTCCAAATTGAGTCAGGGATATAAAATGAAATTTTAGAAGCTATTGGAGAATGCATTTTTTAAAGGTCAAAACAATAGAACAAAACAGGAAAATTTGTGTGTGTCTTCTTTATCTTTGTATGACAGATTGAGATATGACACTATATCTGTTCCCATTCCTCGCTCCTCACCCCTAAAAATCCAAACTGTAGTGAAGAGAGGTTAAATAAAAGAAAATTCTCCTCAGTGGTAATTTTTAAATCATAAATGAAAATTAAAATATTTGAAAGTAATTGTCTCAGTTTCCCAGGACTGTCATATCAAAGTACCACGAACTCAGTAGCTTAAAACAATAGCAATTTATCATCTCACAGTTTGAGAGGATAAAAGTGTTGGCAGGGCAGTGTTCCCTTAGACAGCACTGAGAAAGAACTGTTTGATGCCTCTTTCCTCTCTTCTGGTAGCCATTGATATTTCTTAGCTTATAGATGCATCACTCCAATCTTCTGTCTTCCCGTGAGAGTCTCCATGTGTGTCTTTTCAGGGCCTTCCCGCTGTGTGTTCACATTTTCAGTTTCTTTGATATAAGTCATGTTGGAATAAGGCTTAGCCTGATGACCTCATTTCACTTGATTACCTCTGTAAAGACTCTGTTTTCAAATAATGTCACATTCATAGGTCCTGGGAGTTAGGACTTTGACTTATTTTGAGGGGAGAGACACAATTCCACCCATAGCATTAATGTACCAAAACATTAGCAATGTTAATCACTGTATCATTTTTAAAAATTTTCTGTTTTTTAGTTTGCATGTTTTGCTTTTATAATCTGAAAAATGTTTTTCAGAAAGTAACAAATGATTTTTGTAAAAAGTCTCATTTTTGAATTCTGTACATTAACTCTCAGTTTCTGTGTTATATAATTCTGGTTGATTTAAATTGTTTTATTATTCAGCAAGAGTCCATTTGCATTAATGTAACATTTAGCAATCTGTCATCTGCATAATTATACATCTGTGATTCTAGGTAGGATAGAAGATGCTCCCATCTCTGAATTAAAATAGTCTCAGCATTTGTTATCTGAGGAGAGCAGACTGGTTTTATAGGTAAGAGAAGGACAATATGAATCAAGAAGGCATTTACAAATAGCATAGGAACAGTATGAACACCATCAGTTAACCCCTAAGTCCTGAGTCCCAAGGCCATTAGCATTTTCTCACACATTAGGCAAGTAGGTGAAGCATCCTTATATCCTTAATTAGGCTTCTTGTAGTCAGACTGTCTATTTTGGTTGAATGGTTTTATGTGAGTTACTGAGTACTGCTTTTTAAAAGTCAAATATGGCTATATCAGTTTTCTGATGAACTAACTTTTTCTTTTTTTTCCTAGATTTGCCTGCAATGGATAACTCAGTGTTTTTGGAATTATTTAGATTGGGTAGAAATCTGCCATTACATTGCTACCTGTGTTTTCCTTGGTCCAGATTATCAAGTGTATATCTGTATAGCTATATTCAAACATCTTCAGCAAGACATTCTACAGCACACTCAGACTCAAGATCTGCAGGTTTTCCTAAAAGTGAGTGACTTTATTTCTAGAGGAAAACTTTTGGTTGAAAGTTATCAACTTTGATGGGGTGCCTAGTGCCAGATATTTTTCTATATGCTCATTCAATCCTAAAAACAACATTGAGAGGTAGGTATTATTATCTTTATTTTAGATATGAGGAAACAGGTGTTAAGTACATTGCCCAAGATTTTACTGCTGGTGAATGCTGCTAAACTGTGATGGGGCTGGGATATGAAGTTAAGCTGTCTGGCTACAAAATTTTGCTTTTAACCAGTATGCTGTGCTTAAAGGCCTTTTTTTTTTTTGTACTCCTGTATCTTATTTAGCTAATAAAAGTCAAGTTACTATGTATTAATACACAGCTTTGAAACTTTAAAAAAAATTAATTTCTTACACCTTCATACTCTATTTTTCTAAACTTTGAAATATTTTTTGAAAGGTTTCCATGAAAGAATCTATCATAACACTATTTTTAAAGTCATTATTATATAGAAGTACAGAAGTTAATATTTTATTTTTTTATTTTTTTTATGCCTCTGACTTTTATTTTTTTTATTTTTTTTTTTGATGTCTCTGCTTTTTATTTTTATTTTTTTTTTAAATTTTTATTTTTCAGTGGGTTTTGTCATACATTGATATGAATCAGCCATAGAGTTACACGAAAGTTAATATTTTAAAGCAAGATCTAATAGCTTTCTTTCTCACAATAATGTGACTTTTGAAACTCTGGACTTTAGAGAATATAAGATATATAAATACCTCCCTATGTGTGATTCTTGCTATAAATCCAACTTTAAGTTGAAATATTTCCTTGAATTTAAAGTATATTTCCCTCCCCCTGATACCCTCAGATACATACGCTTGCATGTACACACTTACCCCAGAACCAACATTTGTCATATGTAGCTTTTTTCTAGGTGGACAAATAATTTCCATGTGAATTAATTTTATTTTTATTATTTATTGTTAGATATTTTTCAGTTATTTTTCTTTTTGCTATTTTCTGTCAGACCTCAACATGAATCAGCCATAGGAATATATGTATCCCCTCCCTTTTGAGCCTCCCTCCCATCTCCTTCCCCATCCCACCCCTCCAGGCTGACACAGAGCCAGTTTCAGTTTCCTGAGACATACAGCAAATTCCCATTGGATATCTATTTTACATATCATAGTGCAAATTTCCTTGTTATTCTTTCCATATATCCCACCCTCTCCTCCCCTCTCCCCATGTCCTTAAGTCTATTCTCTTTGTCTCTTTCTCCGTTGTTGCCCTGTAAATAAATTTTTCAGTACCATTTTTCTAGATTTCGTATATATACGTTAGAATATGGTATTATTCATTCTCTTTCTGATTCACTTGTCATTTGATGATGTCTTTTGTAAGTAAATGTCATTGATCATTTAAGATTGATAAACTGTCAATCATTCTTATTTCATAAATACTAAATCCAAAAGGTCTCAAGCTTCCTACATGTATCATAGAATTATGATCTTAGAAACATTCTTAATGAAATAAAGTATAACACAATGGTCATACAAGCAGAAGGAAAAGTTTGGTAGAAAAAGAAAAAAATTATCTGTTAAAGGTAATTTGGAGAACAGGGATGGTTACGTAAATGAGAATTATATTGAGGACAAAATGTGGGTTCCTTTTCACTAAGGGGCATTTTCATTAGTTGCAGTCGTCAGTTAAAGAGATTTCAGGGCCTGAAATTTCCCGAAATACTTAACATTTGAATGCCTCCTAACCTATAATTATCTAATCTCATATCCTACTTTAGTTTCTTTTATAGTGTTTGTCACTGACTGAAATTATTTTAAATATATTTTTGTCAGTCTTCCGCAGTATAATGTGTAAGCTCCACGAGGATTGTGATTTTGTCTATCTCAGTTACTAGTGTATTTTTCAGTGCTTTGAACAGCACCTGGTACATAACAGGTGCTCAATAAACACTTGTTAGAGTAAACAAAGCATGTTAATAAACATAAAAGGAAAGATTAACAGCCTTAATTTTATTCACATTGAATAACAAAAATTACTAAACACCTTCCTTTCCACCAGAGGGTTGTCCATACATTGCATCATCTTTAAACCTGATAGATGCTGGTGATTATTGCAGTCTCGCCTCTTCCCGATTACTGTCAGGAAAAATAATAGAGTTTACAAGTGGTGACCTCTTTAAATATTTCCCAAAGTCTGTTATGCTCTAGGCATAATGCTTTCAATTTAAAACTAAAGAATTTTAAAATGAGTTTTTTTTTTAAAGATAAAAGATTATCTTTGCTAAGTCCTACTTAAATTACTAAAATTTTAATTGAATTGGTTTAAATCCAAAGTAAGAGCATATTGGCAAAGAATTAATCTAAGCAGTTGTCCTGGAGCTAACCTTACTTCTTACTCCTACTGTTTGCATTCATCTGAGGTATTAGGAAAAATGCCTTTCTAATACCATGACTTCATGTTATTTTTTGTTTTATTTCCAGCAAGTAGATCTTGGGGCCGTTGATCTCTTTTGATGAGCAGTTATTTTTCTTGTGAGATAAATTCCAGTGTACTCTATTAAGTATGCATTTACATACCCCTTTAACTACTCCATTAAGCCCAGTTAAAATGCCTTCTTTGAAAAGTATGTAAACATATGTACACTATTTTTCAGTTATTCATGTATTAATCAATAATAAATTTGTATTAAGGAAGTGATTTTATTCTTCCTTTCCTCAGAAAATCCACCAAGTCAGAAAGACTTTAAAAGTCCTCATTAAACTGTTGTTATGGGGATTAAACGTTTGAAGTTATGTTTAATACTTTCTGATCCAAAAGCTCAGACTTGTACAAAGGGGAAAAAAACTTATCAATAATTTTCAATATAACTACATACCAGAGCCATAATGATATTCTTACATAGATTACATGTTATGCCCTGACTCTACATATTTAGTAATGACTGTTTCTGAGAAGAAAGGGGACGTAGAGTAGTTCAGGGGACTTTTACTGTTTATTGTATGTATTTATGAGGGCTCTTTTTTTTTTTTTAATTTTTGAAGAATGAGCCCCTACTTTTGTAACAAAGCTATTTTTAAAAGCAAAAATAAACAAATGGGACCTAATGAAACTTAAAAGCTTTTGCACAACAAAGGAAACTATAAACAAGGTGAGAAGACAGCCTTCAGAATGGGAGAAAATAGTAGCAAATAAAGAAACAAAGGATTAATCTCAAAAATATACAAGCAAGTCCTGCAGTTCAATTCCAGAAAAATAAATGACCCATTCAAAAAATGGCCAAAGATCTAAGCAGACATTTCTCCAAAGAAGACATACAGATGGCTAACAAACACATGAAAAGATGCTCAACATCACTCATTATCAGAGAAATGCAAATCAAAACCTCAATGAGGTACCATTACACCCCAGTTAGAGTGGCTGCTATCCAAAAGTCTACAAGCAATAAATGCTGGAGAGGGTGTGGAGAAAAGGGAACCCTCTTACACTGTTGGTGGGAATGCAAACTAGTACAGCCACTATGGAGAGCAGTGTGGAGATTTCTTAAAAAACTGGAAATAGAACTGCCATATGACCCAGCAGTCCCACTCCTGGGCATACACTCCGAGGAAACCAGATCTGAAAGAGACACGTGCACCCCAATGTTCATCGCAGCACTGTTTATAATAGCCAGGACATGGAAGCAACCTAGATGCCCATCAACAGACGAATGGATAAGGAAGCTGTGGTACATATACACCATGGAATATTACTCAGCCGTTAAAAAGAATCCATTTGAATCAGTTCTAATGAGATGGATGAAACTGGAGCCCATTATACAGAGTGAAGTAAGCCAGAAAGATAAAGAACATTACAGCATACTAACACATATATATGGAATTTAAAAAGATAGTAACAATAACGCTATATGCAAAACAGAAAAAGAAACACAGATGTACAGAACAGACTTTTAGACTCTGTGGGAGAAGGCAAGGGTGGGATGTTCTGAGAGAAGAATATTGAAACAAGTTTACTATCAAGGGTCAAACAGATCACCAGCCCAGGTTGGATGCCTGAGACAAGTGCTCAGGGCTGGTGCACTGGGAAGACCCAGAGGGATGGGATGGAGAGGGAGGCGGGAGGGGGGAAAGGGATGGGGAACACATGTAAATCCATGGCTGATTCATGTTAATGTATGGCAAAAACCACTACAATATTGTAAAGTGATTAGCCTCCAACTAATAAAAATAAATGGAAAAAAAATTTTTTTAAATAGAACACAATGGGAAAGCATAGAATTTTCAGTCCTGTTATGGTTCTTTTAAGAATAAATTAGTGTGAAGATGAAAAATAAAAAAATTAAAAGGATATTAATCATTATATAAAATAGATAGAACAAACATCAACTGTGCTAAATGAGTTCAAATAATTAGACACAATTGAAATAGTTTTCAAAATATTGAAAAACCACAAACATGTTTTCAATTACAGTATTATCAGTTATCCTGAGAAACTTGAGAAAATGAGATAATTGCAGAAGATTGAAAATAAAACGAAATTATTTTCCCTGTTTAATTTCATGTATTGACAGAAAAAGATATGATAGAAGCATTGCTTTAGGAATAAAAATCTCTCTGAAGCATATAGTATAGAGAAAATACCAACTTATTCTGTATTCGCTTTGGTTTAGGCTCAAGATTTGAAATTAAGTAATAGAGTCTAGACTCAGTGTTTGTATTTATGGTAACCCCCTGAATAATTCTTCATGATCAGTATGTTAAAAAAGATGACTTGGAATTTCTTAACTAAGTTTCATCTAATTAAAAAAAAAAACAAGCAGAATAATTTGTTTATATTTCCTCATTTGATTAAACCACTGAAGGATTAGATGAATGCCATGGGTGTAAGTTTATCAGCAAGGTATTTTGCAGTATCTTTTTAGACACAACAAAAATGTGGGTTGGATAATAGAGCAACTAAGTGCATTATTCCCACACTGTGGCATTGGATAAATTACTGCTGAGCTAGAAGACAACTTCTGAAGGTGTGCTGAAAATCTTAGCCCTTGGACCTAACATTTTTCTGTGACAGATGATAGTTCAGAAAATCTTTAGGCATCAAACTTTCAGAAACAAAAACATCATCTGACAAAATTAATTTCCTCAATATCTCAGACTTGAAAATCTAAAGTTGGGTTGGTTTGTTTTTTAATGAATCTCTATCTTTTTTCTCTCTCTCACATGCACCCCCACCCTCCCCCCCCCCACACACACACACAGACACACACAAAAGCAAGTTTAGGTAGACTCACTTTGATGGTATTTAAGAAGACCCACTGTTTGAGCAGACTAACTGTATTTCATTGCTTTCTGCATGCTAATAGGCTGGCAGTGATCTTAGTTTTAGTTTATGAATTCAACCCGGGGAAAAACATCACTGAAATGCCAGGCTGGGAAAAGATTGCCTTCCAGTGAAAATTATTAAAGACTCAAAATACTTAATTAAAATGCTTCAAGTAAATCCTGCATATTAGGGAGAAATCAATTTATAATTATGTAAAAATCAGATTAATTTCATCCCATCAGTAAATTGTCAAGTGGGTTTTTTTGTTGTTTCTACTTGCAGCTGTGGTTACTCGAACATGTTGGCATAAGAAATAGAGATCAGACTGAAGGAAGAAAAAAAAAACCAATTGTATAGTAGCTCTTAAAAGGCAGAAGTGTTTATAGTATTAAAAAGAATTCACCATCTGAAGGAACAGATGCAACATGTTCAGTGTGTTATTCAACGGTGGTTTTCGGTTATGTTTTTTGCCTTCACCTTACATCATTTGAGCCCACCTCAAGTTAAATTCTGCCACTCTGTGTAAGTTTGGGCATGTTGCTTACCTCCGTATGCCTAATTTTTCTCATATGTTAATTGAGTATGAAATAATACCTATTACTTAGAGTTGTGGAGGAATGAAATGAGATGCTATCTGTGAAATACTTCTACAACATTATCTGGTACATTGCAAGTGCTTTAAAAAAAGTTAGTAGTTACTTGTTTCCCCCATCTCTATTCATCCTCCTTTTAGTGAGCCCATCCATGCTTAACATTATAAATTTGCAGTGCAATCAAGAAAATCTAGCTCAATCATTTCTGAGAATGTAGTTTAACAAAACTATTAGAATACATGTAACTATATGGCTGATTCATGTCAATGTATGACAAAACCCACTGAAATGTTGTAAAGTGATTGACCTCCAACTAATAAAATAATATTAAAAAAAAAAAAAAAAAAAACTATTAGGACCACCGTTGACACTGTGAATGCTCATTGAATGACAGGCACTGAGCAAAAGGATTGCTCATTCACTCATTGACCTTTGCCCAGCATCTGTGTTCCAAGCATCATTGTAGTTACAGATAGGCCATGGCCTACCACATTGACTTTAATGTTTTACTAATGGCTGTTGTTCAGTCACAAAGTCACCTCTGAGTCTTTGTGACCACACGGACTGCAGCACATCAGGCTTCCCCCTCTACTCTCCCAAAGTTTGCTCAAACTCACCTCCGTTGAGTCAGTGATGTCATCCAACCATCTCATCCTCTGTCATTCCCTTCCCTTCCTGCCTTCAATCTTTCCCAACATCGGGGTCTTTTCCAGTGAGTCAGCTTTTCACATCAGGTGTTCAAAGTATTGGAGCTTCAGCTTCAGCATCAGTCCTTCCAATGAACATTCAGGACTGATTTCCTTTAGGATTGACTGGTTTGATCTCCTTGCTCTCCAAGGAACTCTCAAGAGTCTTCTCCAGCACCACAGTTCAGAAGCATCAGTTCTTTGACAGTCAGCCTTCTTTATGGTCCAACTGTCACATCCATACAGGACTACTGGAAAAACTATACCTTTGGCTATATGGACCTTTGTTGGCAAAGTGATGTCTCTGCTTTTTAATATGCTGTCCAGGTTTGTAATAGCTTTTCTTCCTAGGAGCAAGCATCTTTTAATCATGGCTGCAGTCACTGCAGTGATTTTGGAGACCAAGAAAATAAAATCTGCCGCTGTTGCCATTTTTTCCCCATCTAGTTCTACTAGTAGATAACAATATGTGAATGAATATATAATATCTCAGGTATTGATAGATCTTAAATATGAAGAAATCAAACACAGTAGGGGAGTCAGAGAGTCAGGTTCATAAGTGCTATTTTGATAAAGTGTCTAGTAAAGGCTGCTGTGAGTGGATATCCTGAGACTACATGAAGCAAAGGAAAAAGAAAAGCAATGCAAAGACTTCTGTGCAAAATCCTTCTCAATGAGAAGAAAGGCAAGTGTAAAGTCTCAGAGGTAAGAATGGGCCTGGCCCACTTATAAAGTGTCGAGATGACCAGTGTGGCCAAAACGAGGGGAGAGGCTAAGAGTGGTCAGGGATGAGGCCGGAGTCAGATCACATAGGGCTTTCTAGTTCCCAGTAAAGAGTTTAGAAAACACAGTTTATGCTGTTATTGTCTATATTTACACATGAAAAATTGAGGCTTAGAGAATCTGTAAACTTTCCCAGGTTCATTTGTCTAGTAACTAACACAGGTGAGTTTGAACCCATTTTGGTCTGATTCCAAATCCTATGCTCTTTCTAGTATATCACTGACTAGTCTGTTTACTTAAAAAAAAAAAAAAAAACCTAAATTCAGTGGACTTTCTAATTAAATGCTCTCACTAGTAAAAGGAAACCAGTGGATACATACTTGAAACTAGATTCTGTGTACAAAGGAGAGCGGGAAGCTGTGTATATGCCATATTGTAGAATATTGAATACACACACAGCACTGTGGTTTAGGATGGTAATTTTTAGTACTTTTTTCATGGTTCAACGTTTGAAACTCAACGTTAATGAAAAGAGCAAATCATTTAAGGCACTTTGTTTGGAAATCCACTGCATAGAAAAAGAGAATGCAATATGCTCAAAATGAACTCCCCAACCAAGATATAGACTGTTCCAGAAGTAATTTATTAAAAAGAAAAAACTTGAATAGAGTACTGTCTGTATAAAATGTGATAATGTTACCTTATATAATTATATATGTCTGCCTATTTAAAGAATAAGGGAATTCTTATTTTTATCCACAGTCCAATATACTTTGGTCTATAAAATGATAATAAAACAGTAGTCTGAGGAAATGGCCCCTTTATAAACGTAAATGATTAGCTGGCAGTCTAAGTGGTCATAATTACAAAGAAAAGTAATTCACTAAAAGGCAATTAGAGAATATTTAGGATAAAATGGAAAATATTCCACTTTGAAGACAAAGTAGAATTCAGAGGTTCTGAAATTTTATTCATAGTTAAAATTGCCTGTGAATTTTAAATCTATATAATTTTAAAACTTTTCTTTTAAAATGAATATTTTATATTTCTCTTATGAAATAAGGCCTTAATAACTTATTTGCCATTTTTATGGGTGTCTATTCAGTATAGTTATCAGAGTATTTTCTCTTTATTTTAATATTAATGTCTAAAATGGGAGCCAAAGTTCAAAAAACATGTTTTAAGGAAAAGGTATTTTTAAACAAAGTAATAGCTATGGTCCTCCATAGGTAGGTTTTATTTTTAAACTAAAGTGGAGCAATAATTAAAAGATGTTAAAGTAGGTTTTGCTTACTTTTGCCCAGGAAGAATTATTAGTGCTGTTTTTCAAATGCAGTCATTTCCTATTGTAATTCACATATAATGAACAATAAGCATTCTTTTAAAAATCATGAATATGTTCAAAGACAATTCTTCTGGCATTAAGTTGTTTTTTTTTTTTTTTTCCTTCTGGTTAGAATAACTCATTACTATAATTCTTTTCCAACTTAGGTATAGTTTTAGTGAAGGGGTGATTAATGTCAGATCACACATTAAATAGTTCCATGACTACAGCAGTTAAAGTGAATTCTTGAATAGCAAGATTAGTCTTACTTCAGTCCTACTTCTACCCCAAAGAAAAAAGTGAAATATATTTGATAGAGAAAGTTACAAAGATGTAGTATTTCTGCTGTTTTTAAAATGAACATCTTCCTTTTGATTCAGTTGCTTGTACATAAAACTGGAGATATAATATATACCTTAGCTGTTAATATTTTGGAACAGAGACCTGTTTCGTTCATCTTTTGGTCTTCACTATATAACCAAGAACCTTACATACACTAAGGGAGTGAAGGAGGTTAATGAATGAAGAAATGGATAATGTCACAAGTATTTTAAAATTAAAAGTAGCTCAAATTTTTATGTTCGAAGGTATTAACTCTTAGTCTTAAAGGCATAATCTTATGCATCTAACTTAACATCATTTAATTTCTTAGTTATGATATCAGTTTTATAGATCACTAAGAATATTTCTGTTTTTAAGCTACCAATTAACTTTTCTCACAGATTGCCCAGATTTTTGGTGACATGTGGCAAGTAATATACTCTTCTCCCAAGTTATCTGTGAACTATTACTAATCTAGTCATCACTGGTAACATCCGAGGCCTGTAAAAACATGCATTCTTTTCTTGGCTGTACCATGCGGCTTTTGGGATCATAGTTCCCCAAGCAGGGATCAAACCGTTACCCCTTGGATTGGAAGCGTGGAGTCTTAATAACTCTAGGGAAATCCCTAAAAACATCCATTCTTACTGAGAATTTGTGATGTTTTCCTAAGTACCCTACATTTATGTCTCTCATCTACAAACTGATTTGTCTCTAAACGCAGTATTTGGTATATGATAATATATTATCTTTTATTCTTTTGAATTGTTTTTATTTATTGTTAGTAGTTTTTGCCTTTAAGCTGTTATATCCAGAAAGGCATGAATTGTCAAAATTTTTCATAACATCCAAAATTTCTAACATGTTACATTGAATCAAGGATCAAGTTTCTTTCACAGAATTTTGTTGTTGTTATTTTGAAAGGTTGGCATTCCACAGCTAGTATTTGTAGATACTAAAATAAATAATCCTAAAATTTCCTAAAAGTGTATAAGATTCTAAATGGATGCTTTGTTATTTTTCATTCTTGAGTGCCGCATTTGGGACACTAACCATTAAATTCCAAATTAGTATAGATATGCATAGTACCAACATTATGAATTGCAGACTGCTGGAGATTTTATGAACATAGCTGTAGAATAGATATTCCTTGCAATATTGTAAGTGTCCTTTGATAAAGCTTTAAAGTCTTTACTAATTACAGATGTAAACAATCATTCTATAATTGGAACTATTATATCTAAAACATTAGGAAGGTTTCATTATCTAAGAGTTTGTTTGTTTTTTGTTGTTGTTAGCTATAAAGCAGTTTTGGTTTTGAAAACAGACAACCTAGTTATCATAGGGACATGATTTTTTGCTATCATATATATATATGCACACACACACACACATATATGTACACACACAAATATATGTATAGCTTACTAAATAAAAAGCATTTACTAGCAACATAAAACCCCCATCTATTGCTGAAAAAAATGATATATCAACTGTTTAAAACCCATTAACTTAGAACTGTGTGTCTTTACCCAAGCAAATGGATGTCTTTTTATATCTTTTGACAGGAAGAAGCACTGCATGGATTTCGAGTGAGTGATTACTTTGAATACATGGAAATTTTGGAACAAAACTACCGACCAGTGTTGCTGAGAGACATGCGGAACATTAGAGTGCAAAGCACATAGATCATGGAACACACAATTTATTTTTATGTTTATTTTTAAAGGAAACGAGGGTTTGATTATTTTCTGTGTCCAGAACAACATATGCTTTGTGAATACACAATATTATAGATCAGTACTGAGAGTTTTTGAATATAACAATATATTCAAGTAGGTATCGGCTCAACTGAAGTGAATTCATTTTTTAAGTTTGTTGTCGTATAAGGTTGTTTTGGCTTTACCTGGGTTGGGAAGATCCCCTGGAGATGGGAATGGCAACCCATTCCAGTACTCTTGCCTGGAGAATTCCATGGCAGCGGAGCCTGGCAGGCTATAGTCCTTCAGATTGCAGAGTTGGACATGACTGAGCAACTAACACAAGGTTGTTTTATAATCAAATCCAGCTCACTTATAGTTCTTTATGTTTAAGAGTTAACCTTAACCTACATTTCCTTCTTCCCAGGATGATTAATATATCCTTTTCAATGAGCTTGGAAATAGCAGCATTACTGTAAATAGCTGACCATCCAAAGAGAGTCCATGGAGACAAGACAATTGCTTTCTTCGTTTTTATGTCTGTACATATAAAAGAAAATAGGCAAAACCATAACTGCTTATTTTACATATAGAGGAACAAATCATATTTATCATGGCAAGTGGTAGGAAAATTATTTTCATCAGAAATAATTGTTTTTCTAGGAATTGCTTTTGACACCTATATCAATTTATAATTTTTCATGTGAAATGTAGTCTCAACATGGTTCATTTAAAAGATAGATTATTTCATACTGGTATGCATTTAATGCTCATTTTTTACGCGGTTTCCTTAGTGATAGCTTTGATTTGTACTGAACTTAAATACATTAAAGAGAATAGATTTGTAAATTATTTTAAATTACCAACACGGTGTTTTGTTTTATTTAAATAGAAGGCTCTGCTCCATTGAGATTAATAGAGTATGCTAGGGTCTCTTTTCTTATAACCATCACATCTAATATGTGAAAGATAAGACACAAAAATATTAATTTTTCAGTTGGCAATTTCAACAGGTTTTTAAAATTATTAGTAAAGGTCATTTTGTATTCATGGCTTATATTTAAATGTAAATCAACCATTAAAACCATTCTAAAGGCTTTTTTTCTTTTCAACCAAAAATGACTTATCTCCAGACTATTTTTCCTTTTAGTATAGTGAAACAACTGGTACCATACAATTTTCTCCAGTTTTGTGATATTTAGGCTATTGCAGTATCAACCTTCCAGAATCAGGTTTTGTGCAGTAAATGCCAACAATAGCTTCTCAGTAATGATGTTCCTAAAGGGCATTGAAAAAGTTGAGAAAAGAAAATTGAGCAAGTTAATTTGACATATTGCTCACTTTAGCTCTGGCTGAAATGAATTAAGTAAGAAAGCCCCAGGTTACTCAAAACACCAAGTTTTGTCTACTTTTAAACTTAATTTTGAAAAGCTGTTCCCGAGAACCTGTAATACATGATTATGTTTATGTTTCTTCCCGTTCTGTTTCTGAGATACTGTTACTGGTCTTGAGAAACTTGCAGCTTCATCTCTTTTTAGAAGCTCTAACATGGTAATTGGAAATACAAATGGAGAAGGAGCTATAACTTAATTTTATATGCACTGGTGATTTTGATCGGAAACTTAAGATCTAGATTGTAATTACATTTTGCAAAAGTGACTTCAGCTAAAGCCAGAAGGCTTTTGTTTTTATTTGATGAATATCTTATGAACAATGACTCAGCAGGTTGGTGAAATAACATAAAATAACAGTATTATTTGTAACTACCGTTGTGAATTACTTTTGTACCTTTTTTACTTTAAAATTACTCTTTAGAGTAGAAATAAATATAACCCTGTCTTGCCTCTCAATTTTATTTTTAATTAAAGTAAGTTCCTAGGACTTATTTGTGAAGGAGGACCTTATATATTTTACAGGATTTATTATATTTTGTTACAATGTAAACAGATTTGTGAAAAATTTTTAATATTTTTATATCCATCTTCAAATATCTGTTCCAAAGAATAGCAAGCAGAGATAAGAAAGCCTTCCTCAGTGCAAAGAAATAGAGGAAAATAATAGAATGGGAAAGACTAGAGATCTTTTCCAGAAAGTTTGAGATACCAAGGGAATATTTCACGCAAAGATGGGCACAATAGACAGAAATGGTATGGACATAACAGAAGCAGAAGATATTAAGAAGAGGTGGAAAGAATCCACAGAAGAACTGTACAAAAAAGATCTTCATGACCCAGATAACCACAATGGTGTAACCACTCACCTAGAACCAGACATCCTGGAATGTGAAGTCAAGTGGGCCTTAGGAACCATCACTATGAACAAAGCTAGTGGAGGTGATGGAATTCCAGTTGAGTTATTTCAAACCCTAAAAGATAATGTTGTGAAAGTGTTGCACTCAATATGCCAGCAAATTTGGAAAATCAGCAGAGGCCACAGGACTGCCTTTCTTTGTCAATCCCAAAGAAGGAAAATGCCAAAGAATGTTCAAACTACCACATAATTCCATTCATCTCACACGCTAGAAAAGTAATGCTCAAAATTCCAGATGATCAAGCTGGATTTAGAAAAGGCAGAGGGACCAGGGATGAAATTGCCAACATCTGTTGGATCATAGAAAAAGCAAGAGAGTTCTAGAAAAACACCTACTTCTGCTTTATTGACTATGCCAAAGCCTTTGTGTATCACAACAAACTGGAAAATTCTTCAAGAGATGGGAATACCTGACCACCCTACCTACCTCTTGAGAAATCTGTGTGCAGGCCAAGAGGCAACAGCTAGAACTGGACATGAACCAACAGACTGGTTCCAAATAGGAAAAGGAGTACATCAAGGCTGTATATTGTCATCCTGCTTATTTAAGTTATATGCAGAATGCATCATGTGAAATGCCGGGCTGGATGAAGCACACACTGGAATCAAGATTGCCGGGAGAAATATCAATAACCTCAGATATGTAGGTGACACCACCCTTGTGGCAGAAAGCAAAGAAGAACTAAAGAGCCTCTTGATGAAAGTGTAAGATCATGGCATCCGGTCCCATCACTCCATGGCAAATAGATGGGGAAACAATGGAAACAATGAGAGACTTTATTTTCTTGGGCTCCAAATCACTGCAGATGATGACTGCAGCCATGAAATTAAAAGATGCTCGCTCCGTTTGGAGTGGCCTTTCTGTGTTCTGGTGGTCTGTGGTTCCTTTTTATTGTGGAGGTTTCTCCCAGTGGGTGGGGTTGGACAATTGGCTTGTCAAGGTTTCCTGGTTAGGGAAGCTTGTGTCGGTGTTCTGGTGCATGGAACTGGATATCTTCTCTCTGAAGTGCAATGGAGTGTCCAGTAGTGAGTTTCGAGATGGGTCTGTGTGTTTGGTGTGACTTTGGGCAGCCTGTATGTTGACGCTCAGGGCTATGTTCCTGCGTTGCTGGAGAATTTGTGTGGTTTGTCTTGTTCTGGAACTTATTGGCTCTTGGGTAGAGGTTGGTTTCAGTGTAGGTATGGAGGCTTTTGGATGATCTCTTATTACTTAATGTTCCCTATAGTCAGGAGTTTTCTAGTGTTCTCAGGTTTGGGGCTTAAATCTCCTGCCTCTGGATTTCAGTCTTATTCTTCCAATAGCCTCAAGACTTCTCCAACTATACAGCACTGATAATAAAACTTCTCGGTTAATGGTGAAAAGATTCTCCACAGTGAAGGACACCCAGAGAGGTTCACAGAGTTACATGAAGAAGAAGAGAGGGAGGAAGGAGGTAGAGATGGGCAGGAGGAGAAAAAGGGGGACTCACGAGGAGAGAGACAGATCTACACAATACTCTGTTCCCTAAGTGTTCTCCATAGCTCAGAACACCCACAGAGATTCACAGAATTGGATTGAGAAGAGAAGGGTGAGGGAGGAAATAGAGGTGAGCTGGGGGAGAAAAAGGAGAGTCAAAAGGGGGAGAGAGTAATCAACACACTCCTGAGTAAAAATAGGTACTGAAGGTTGCATTCTTAAATGTCCAAAATTGATATCAAATACTGAAAAACAAAGATTAAAAATCTAGGGTAGAGGTTAGACTCCTTTTTTTTTTTTTTTAAATTTATTTATTTTTTTATTTTTTTAATTTTTCAGTGGGTTTTGTCATACATTGATGTGAATCAGCCATAGACGCTTAAAAATACAATATTAAAAACAAATTTAAGAAATATATATGAAGTTTGCTTTAAAAATAAGAGTCTACAAGCAATAAATGCTGGAGAGGGTGTGGAGAAAAGTGAACCCTCTTAAACTGTTGGTGGGAATGGAAACTAGTACAGCCACAATGGAGAACCGTGTGGAGATTCCTTAAAAGACTGGACATAGAACTGCCATATGACCCAACAATCCCACTCCTGGGCATACACACCGAGAAAACCAGAACTGAAAGAGACGCGTGTACCACAGTGTTCATTGCAGCACTGTTTATAATAGCCAGGACATGGAAGCAACCCAGATGCCCATCAGCAGATGAATGGATAAGAAAGCTGTGGTACATATACACAATGGAATATTACTCAGCCATTAAAAAGAATACATTTGAATCAATTCTAATGAGATGGATAAAACTGCAGCCCATTATACACAGTGAAGTAAGCTAGAGATAAACACCAATACAGTATACTAACACATATATATGGAATTTAGAAAGATGATAATGATAACCCTATATGCAAGACAGAAAAAGAGACACAGATGTATAGAACAGACTTTTGGACTCTATGGGAGAAGGCGAGGGTGGGATGATCTGAGAGAGCAGCATCAAAACATGTATATTGTCAAGTGTGAAACAGATCGCCAGTCCAGGTTGGCTGCATGAGACAAGTGCTAGGGTCTGGTGCACTGGGAAGACCCAGAGGGATAGGATAGGGAGGGAGGTGGGAGGGGGGTTCAGGATGGGCAACACATGTAAATCCATGGCTGATTCATGTCAATGTATCAATGTATGGCAAAAACCACTACAATATTAATTAATTAATATCAATAAAGTAATTAGCCTCCAACTAATAAAAATAAATTGAAAAAAAAAAAGATGCTTGCTCCTTGGAAGAAAAGCTATGACCAACCTAGACAGCATATTAAAAAGCAGAGACATTACTTTGCCAACAAAGGTTCATATAGTCAAAGCTATGGTTTTTCCAGTAGTCATGTATGAATATGAGAGTTGGACTATAAAGAAAGCTGAGTGCTGAAGAATAGATGCTTTTGAACTGTGGTATTGGAGAAGACTCTTGAGGGTCCCTTGGACTGCAAGGAGTTCCAACCAGTCAATCCTAAAGGAAATCAGTCCTGAGTGTTCATTGGAAGGACAGATGCTGAAGCTGAAACTCCAATAACTGACTCACTGGAAAAGACCCTGATACTGGAAAAGATTGAAGGCAGGAGGAGACAGGGATGACAGAGGATGAGATTGTTGGATCACTGATTCGATTGGATGAGTTTGAGCAAGCTCTGAGACTTGGTGATGGACAGGGAAGCCTGGCGTGCTGCAGTCCATGGGGTCGCAAAGAGTTGGACATGACTGAGCAACTGAACTGAACTGATTATTACTTGCTACTTAGTGGCTAGCTAGTGATAGCATGGTCTGAGCCTTGTCCTTCAGAGTTCAGTCCTCTTTCAGCTCTATTGTTTAATCCTTTATTTAGTCATTCAGTGTACCTTTATTAAATTCCTCCTGTTGATCAGGCACGCTGTTAGGTATGGTTCTAACGTTGTCCCTCATTCAGACTTCTCATAGAGTAATTTTATATTTTCTTACTTATGTTTTCCTTACTAGTTATAGAATGGCAGGAAAAAAAATAGAAGTTCTGTGCAGTCCAAGGCAAGACATTTATTGTAATTTATTCAATTTTCCCATGTTTCTTTTCTATTTTGAAAGGTTAATTTTTTATACTGTAGATATATCAGTGCAGACCAGATGAATGTATATGGAATTATTGATATGTTTCTGAATTGTCTTTATATTCTCCAATGATAGATAAATGTTTCCTTTTTTGTGACATAAACTTTTATTCACATGTTCTTTGTAGCAAAATTAACTTACCTACATTTTTTTTCAGCAGAATATTAAGAGAAAGTTATTAAAGTAGGTGCTGATGTATTTACTTATCTGATGAATTTAAACCTGGGTCAGGGCAGTTAGCCTCACATAAGCCATGCATTTTCAGTGCTAGCAATATTTTAGCTTTTAAAATCAGTTAACACCACTGGAACATTTCCCACCCCATATTCTACCACTAGCAATAGGCCACCATGAAATACTAAGCACCACAGAAATAACTGGACTGTCGTGTTTGCTAATAGAGTGCTTTTGAGATACATTGGGGGAGACATTTATTAAAATGTTGGCTGTTTGATCATCTAATCCAGGATTTAAGCATTTATCTGCTACCATGATATGTGTCAGCTGTTCTCTGTTGAATAACACATTTAATATTTAGCCTTTTCTAAAATATAGTGATTCCTCTTACAACATCAAATGTAATTAACTGCAGCTTCACTGCTGCTGCTGCTAAGTCGCTTCAATCATGTCCGACCCTCTGTGACCCCATAGACGGCAGCCCACCAGGCTCCCCCGTCCCTGGGATTCTCCAGGCAAGAACACTGGAGTGGGTTGCCATTTCCTTCTCCAATGTGTGAAAGTGAAGTCACTCAGTCGTGTCCGACTCGTAGCGACCCCATGGACTGCAGCCCACCAGGCTCCTCGTCCATGGGATTTTCCAGGCAAGAGTACTGGAGTGGGGTGCCATTGCCTTCTCCAACAGTTTCACTGGAAATCATCAAATAATGGAAACTAAAATGCTCCAAACCAAAATGATCTCCATAACTACGTTTTCCTTATTTTTCTCGAAGAAAAGTTTTCAAAGCATTTTACTATCAAATTATTTTGATTTGAAAAGTATTCATTAGAATAGATGATGGATATAGCAGAAACTAGTTCACCAATCAGTTACTTCCTGGATTAAATATATTACAGAACACTTAATCAGCTTAACTAGTGTTAAGTGAGCAAACCAAAGCCTAAGGAGCAGGTGAGCTTTCTTTTCTCTTTCCTGGTGCCCCTGAAGCCTGGATGCTTAAATTTTTGAAGAGCAAAATCCTCCCTATCAGCCCACATTCCTCAGTGACCTGAGGAAGAAATCAACCTTGTTTTAAGTGACTGAAATCATATATATTTTTTAAATTGTATCTAGCATTAAATATCCTGTCAGCTTCTTCTTTGATTTCCCCATTTCTGCTCCTCTTTCACAATAATTTTTGATGTCCCTAGATAGGTAAAATCTTAGTTGCACAGTTTTTATGAGATTTCATATTGAAAATCTGAGTGTATTGTCTAGCACAAATACAATTAAGAATGTTGCATCATACCCTTCATTGATATTTTAGCAATTAGCAAACAGTTTTCTAGATATAATACCATCTGACTAGCAGATAGGTGTACTATCAAGGAAGCCTTGTTTCTATAGATGAAGGCTGGGACATCTAAAGATACAGCCATTTCGGGTATCAGTGTCATCCTTGAACTCAAATTTGACCAGAGTTAGGTATTTTGAATATTATTCTTTTGATATTTTTTAAAGCATTTATAACCTATTTCTACTTTCTTGGCCCCTTATTAGTCAATAACAAAGGGAGCTTACCTGCCAGTGAATCTGCAAAATGTGTTCTAAGATTCCAAAAAGTTCAATTTCTTTTATTACCAGTATTTTGTTCTTGGAGCTCATATCATTATTGAGGAAGAGCTTGCTCAAACTATTCATATTCTTCTGGTTAAAGAAATATTTACAACCTTTGGTTTTGCTGGTTCTTGACCCAAACTACATGTCTATCCTAGGGAAAAAATCTGAAACAGGGCTCAGGCATACTTGAACATCATCACATCCTTAGGCTCACCGGGATTTCAGAAAGCCTGATTTTACCCAAAGAGTTAAATGCAAAAAAAAGAAAAAACAGGAAATAGAAGTGACAAATCTAGAAGAATTAACAAAATACATCTAATACCATCACTGAAAAGACAGAATAAATGCAAGGAATAAGTGTCAAAATTAGTTTTGTATAGTAATTTATTGTTTTCAGTATACCTGTATTCATATTTCATCTTTACAACTCTACCACCCAAATATAATCTTTTAGCATTATACATATACATATATATATATATATATATATATATATATATGTCCAATATTTATCATGAAGTGAAATATAATTTTTATGTATGGACAAAACTGTGATCATATTGTATAGTCATTTGAAAATTCTTGCTTATTTTTATTAATATAAGCAGTGATGAATATTTAAACTCATGTGCTATACATGGAAATTATTGACTTCCATATTATAGGATTGTTTGATAACAAAATACATTTCAAACTGATGAGTATTTGAGAGTCTACAACATCAAATATAAGACAATTAGTCTCTACCTTCAAGATGCTTATAATATGACTGAGAGGGATAAAACTCATACAACCGAAAAGGCAAATGTACAAGTTCCTACTTTTTAAATCTTGAGCAATATCAAGAGCAATTGGTGACAGGAAGATTCAGAGGGAGGAGTAGATGCTTCCAGCTGATTGTGGGAGGGGCAGGATTCTGATCTGAAGGGACAGGAGTAAAGAGAAGCACCAGGAGCACAGGGGAGGGAGCTGCAGAGGGAACAGCCTGGGCAGAGTGAGACTGCAGGGACGGTGGGACTTCAGTAGAGAGCTCTGGTCAGAATGAAGGCTTGGCTTAGGGAGAAAGTACTAGAAGATAAGCTTGATTGGCCACATAATTCAGACTTTCTCCTGTAGGTTATAACACTGAAAATTTTCCAGCAGTAGAGTAACATTCTGTATTTTATCTATTCAACAAATTTTATTGATCCATTATGAATGAAATGCTATGCTTAAAACCATTTATTTAAGACCATTTTTTTCTTTATTCTTTTACCATATAGCATATACCTCAAAGTAGTTACCAATAGTTCACATCTCTAGAACTTTTAAGCTGTGATTTATGCTAATAGGGCTTCCCACGTGGCCCAATAGTTAAGAATCTGCCTGGCAGCACAGGAGAGGCAAGAGAGGGGAATTCAGTCCTGGGGTCAGGAAGATTGCCCTGAAGGAGCAAATGGTAGCTCCCTCCAGTATTCCTGCCTGGAGAGTTCCACGGAGAGAAGAGCCTGGTGGGCTACAGTCCATGGGATTGCAAAGCAACTGAGCGTGCACACGCGCGCGGGCACACACACAGTTATGCTAATAAGGAACATCCTTCAAAGTGACCTCATGTAGGATTTTTAAAAATTTCTCCTTAAATGGTATTTGAAATGCAATTCTACAAACCATGTGAAGGTTAAGAGGTTTACGTTCAGAACAAAAGGATAAATAAAACCTTTAGCAGTTCTAGAACAAGAATCTGTTAAAGAGAGTCTGAATGAGCACTGCTAAATTTTTCTAATGAAGTAATTATTTCAAGCTGTGTTTCTTAAGGAATATTAAGTAATTAATTTTATAAGTCCTTAATGAGAGCAAAAACTAAAATAAAGCCTATACAGAATCCTCTTGACTGCTGTAAAACAGCCTTGGAGAGTCGATGAAAGGATGTAACCTTGAAAGCAACTATCCATGCTACTTTTACTTTGTGAGAGGGTCTTGACAATAGGTTTACTACTGATTTAAAGTGTTGTATGTCTACAGCATAGACCCTGAACAAAGTTATCACTTAGGAATCCTGTTATCAATATCTCTTCTCCATCACCCTCCACCTCTTTATTTGCCATCAATTTTTCTAAGAGAACCAACTAGTTTAATCCTATCAGTTCTCCTCTTAAGTCACCTCTATTCTGTATTTCACAGTCTAGAACTTTACCTAACTTTAATTTCTTCACATATATTACATTGTGCAGTGAAGAACACTAGAGTAGAATGTCAGTAACCATGTACTCTCGCCTTGGTACCATAAACAACTAACCAGGTCATCTCAGCACCTGAATGTTTGTAGACCTCATTTCTTCTGGTGTAGTCAAGGGTACATGACTTCTTAGGGTCATCCTACTCTAACTTTTCCTATAATACTATGTGCCATATTACTGCAGTGTAATTCATAGTGAGATTGCTGACCAAAAGTTTCAAGTGATCATTCCCAGATTCCACTGGCGTTTTCCAAGTAAACTTGTTAAATGAGATTACAAAGCAACAAGGGTTATGAACATACTAAGTACTAAAATACAAATTTCTTTTGTTCTTTCTCATTTAAAAACATACTCAGGAGTTCTAAGTAATGTAGAATAGTGTCAGAGATGATACCTTTATTGTGCAGTCAGTCATGGAAACGACCTATTTTATGAATACACATATTTTTAGTTTAAATAAAACATTATTTTAAGATTAGTTGTGAGAGTATTATAATCCTGAGCTACTCTTTTATCTACAGATGTGTCAGTGAAATAAGTGAATACTTTTTGAATCTGGTCTATAATTATAATTAACCAGTACTTGATGGGCATCTGACACTTCAGAAATTATACCCGGGTATTAAGCAAGAAAGATTGTCTTAAAACAGTAGAGACAACAGCAGGAAAACTTCTGCTTATTAGAATCCCTTATTGAGAATTCATTATGACTGAGATATTCTTATGTGGCCTCATCTTATTCCCATCCTCCTTAATTTCAGTTTAAACAAAATCCCTAACCAACAGGAAAACCATGTTAAGCACAGAGGTAGGAAGGGGAGCGAATTCTTTATTTGAATCCTGCAAGGCAAAATTTTAAAACATTAAAGTAAATTTGGCAGTAAATTGAGTTTCAAGGATATTGAGTACCCAGGAAAATAGTAGAAAAGAACATCTGTTTAGTCTCCTTTGTTTTCTAAATCTGATGGTTAAATTGCTAGGGCAGATAAGGTTGGAAAATTAAGAGAAACTATAGTGCTTGGGTTCATAAAATTTATATTGAACCATGTTTAATGAAAAGCAATATTGTTGGTAACAATTCATCCTTTAAAATATTGAGCATTTGAAGTTTAGTAAGATAGACCTTTAAAATTTTGTACTTGGTAAGAAGGTAAACCTCTAGAGCAATACTTTTTGTGTGTAGTTGGCAGAGAAGCAAAGTCCTGGAAAGCAATTCAGCAACACCTATTAAAATTAGAAATATATATACCTGCAGACCCAGCAATTCCTCTCCTAGGAGCTGATTCTCACAGGAATAAAGATACCCATATGAAAGACATTGGTACAAGGATATTTATGGCAGCATTGTTTCTAATGATGAAAAACTGGAAACAAAGTGGATGTCCATCAATGGAAGGGCTAACTAAAAAGTGCATCTACATGCTGTACCGCTAAAATGAATGGCTTAGAAATCTATCAACTAACCTCAAAGATTCTCAAGAAGTATTCTTGAATGCAAAAACAAAAACAAAACCAAAAATATATCTATGAGCTTCTTCCATTGTTAAACAACGTGTATATGTGTACACGTGTGTGTGTGTGTGTAAATTGTTATATGAACACAAAAATACAGAAAATTACAAATTAGGTTGTTAGCACCAATGTGGTGGAGGGTACAGGGGTTCTCATATGAATGGACGGGGGATAAAAGAGATGACGAAAATGTCTCTAGTGGTGGAATAAAAGATCAAGAAACAAAATACACAGCATCAAATTAAATTTTTTGGCTCAAATTTCTCTCACAAATATTCTTGCAACTTTTTAAGTTTTAAAAATTCCTGTTTTGACTGCCCAGTGTTAAACAACTGAGAATTAGCCACAACCAGTATGGCTAGACCAATCTTAACCTTTGGGAGATGGTGGGAAAAAATTAGATAAGTGAGAAAAAGGCAGTGAGGGATCTGAGGTCAAAATAACATGGTATGACTAGGTAAACCAAGTGAACTGACATCTTCAAGTGAATAAATTCATAATATATAATTGCTTTTCAAGAGTAAAAAATAATTGATATGTCAATTAAAATAATCAGCAAACTAATCTGTAATAGGAATAGGAAAGAGTTTTATTTAAACCACTGAGGACTGTAGCCTGGAAGAGAGATTCAAGAAGCACTTGAATTGTGTTCCACCAGACTACAAAATCTTGTAGATGAGTGCATGAAGAACTATGGGCAGAAGTTCATAACATTGTACAGGCAACAGTGACCAAAACCATCCCAAAGACAGATGCAACAAGGCAAAGTGGTTGTCTGAGAGACCTTACAAAGAGCTGAGCAAAGAGACATGAAACGCAAAGGAGAAAGGGAAAGAAATACACAATTGAGTGTAGAGTTTCAGAGAATAGTGAGAGATAAAGTCTTACGTGAACAATGCAGAGAAGTAGAGGAAAATAGTAGAATCGCAAAACTAGAGATCTCTTCAAGAAAATTGGAGATACCAAAGAAATATTTCATGCAAAGATGGGCACAATAAAGGACAGTAATAGCAAGGACCTGACAGAAGCAGAAGAAGTTAAGAAGAGGTGATAAGAATATACAGAAGAACTATACAAAAAAGGTCTTAATGACCCAGTTAACCACAACGGTGTGGTCACTCACCTAGAGCCAGACATCCTGCTGTGTGATGTCAAGGGACTTTAGGAAGCATCACTACAAACAAAGCTAGTGGAGGTGGTGGAATTCCAGCTGAGCTCTTTCAAAACCTATAAGATGATGCTGTGAAAGTGCTGCACTCAATATGCCAGCAAATTTGGAAAACTCAGCAGTGGCCACAGGACTAGAAAATGTCATTTTTCATTCCAATCGCGAAGAAGGGCAATGCCAAAGAATGTTCAAAACTCAGCTGCACTCTTTTCATATGTCAGCAAGGTAATGCTCAAAATCCTTCAAGCTAGGCTACATCAGTATGTGGACCAAGAAATTCCAGATGTACAAGCTGGATTTAGTAAAGGCAGAGGAACCAGAGATCAAACTGCCAACATCCATTGGGTCATAGAGCAAGAGAATTCCAGAAAAACATCTACTTCTGTTTCACTGACTTGGCTAAAGCCTTTGACTGTATGGATCACAACAAACTGGAAAATCCTTAAAGAGATGGGGATACCAGACAATCTTACCTGCCTCCTGAGAAACCTGTATGCAGGTCAAGAAGTAAGAGAACTAGATGTGTAACAACTGACTGATTCCATTTTGGGGAAGGAATACATCCGAGGCTTTGTATTGTCCCCCTGCTTATTTAACTTCTATGAAGAGTGTTGTTCAGTCCCTCAGTCATGTCCAACTCTTTGCTACCCCATGAACTGTGGCACTTCAGGCCTCCATGTCCTTCGCCATCTCCTGAAGTTTGCCCAAGTTCAGGTCCATTGAATTGTTGGTGCCATCAAGCCATCTCATCCTCTGACACTCTCTTCTCCTTCTGCCCTCAATCTATCCCAGCAATCTATAAGTCAGCTGTTCGCATCCTATGACCAAAATACTTGAACTTCAGTTTCAGCATCAGTCCTTTCAATGAGTATTCAGGGTTTATTTCTCTTAAGGTTTACTGGTTTGATCTGGCTGTCCAAGGGACTTTCAGGAGTCTTCTCCAGTACCACAGCTCAAAGGTGTCAATTATTTGGCACTCTGCCTTCTTTATAGTCCAGCTCTAACAACCATACATGACCACTTGGAAGACCATAGCCTTGAATATATGGAGCCTTGTCAACAGAGTAATGTCTCTGCTTTTCAACAAAATGTAGGTTTGTCATATCTTTCCTGCCAAGAAGCAATCATCTTCTGTTTTACAGCTGCAGTCACCATCCTCAGTGATGTACTATGCAGAGTACCTCATGCAAAATGCCAGGCTGATGAAGCTCAAGCTGGCATCAGATTGCCGTAAGAAATATCAACAATCTCAGATATGCAGATGATACCACCCTTATGGCAGAAAGTGAAGAAGAACTAAAGAACCTCTTGATGAAAGTGAAAGAGGAGAGTGAAAAAGCATAAAACTCAACATTAAAAAAATTAAGATCATGGCATCTGGCCCCATCACTTCATGGAAAATAGATAGGGAAAAGTGGAAATAATGACAAATTTTATTTTGGAGTCCTCCAAAATCACTGCAGATGGTGACAGCAGCCATGAAATTAAAACACACTTGCTCCTGGAGAAAAAGCAAAGACAACCTATGCAGTATATCAAAAAGTAAGAGACATCATTTTGCCAACAAAGGTCCATCTCGTGAAAGCTGTGGTTTTTCTGGTAGTTGTGTACCAGTGTGATAGTTGGACCACAAAGCAAGCTGAGAACTGAAGAACTGATGCTTTTGAATTGTGGTGCTGGAGAAGACTCATGAGAGTCCCTTGGACAGAAGTAAATCAAACCAGTCAATCCTAAAGGAAATCAACCCTGAATATTCACTAGAAGGACTAATACTGAAGCTGAGCCCCAGTACTTTGTTCCCCTGATGAGAAGAGCTGACTCATTAACCTTGATGCTAGGAAAGATTGAGAGCAAGAGGAGAAGGGTGCGACAGAGGATGGGACGATTGGACACATGAGTGAGCAACTCCAGGAGATAGTGAAGGACAGGAAAGTCTGGCATGCTGTAGTCCATGGGGTCACAAAGAGTCAGACATGACTTAGAGACTAAACAACAGACTACAAAATGGGGAAACTTATAAAGGCAAAACCTACAGTATTACATAAATTGTCAATAAGATTTGATCAGTCAAGAATTAAGGTACACGTTAAGTAAGGATTGGTTGGGATCTGAAATAGTTGTGTAGTTACAGGGGGACCTTGAGACCATAAGGTTGCATTAGCAGCTACTAGCAGATACTATTTTGAGAATGGCTGGTGATGCCCTTGAGTCTGATAGGCTTCAGAAAATTAAAATCTCAGTGATGCAGGAATGTGTCTAAAACCATATCCACAATGGCCACTCACATCCATTTTGAATGTCTGAACCACAGTTAATCCATTTTAATTTTTAAATATATTGTTTTATTTAATGGTTAAAGCAGATGTACCATACATGTTTAATAGGTCACAGAGTCTTCCAATAAACATAAAGTTCAAGTTAAACCATATATAAGCCAGAATAACTTCCCTCTACTTCTATATGTGAAAATTTCTTCTGTCAGACACTAAAATACTTCATTAACAAATAACATATTCAATAGTTAGTGTGCTACTCAAATAGAAAATGTCCCAGCACCTTAAGTAGATAATGACAATGATGACTATTCATTTTAGAGGGTCCATTCATTTCAGGAAATCTGAATCATCTTAGTAGGCCACTGGAATTCTCTGTGCATAAGATCCACTAAGCAGTTCAAAGAGATAGCAAGACTAAAACTGATGATCATGTGTGCAAATATCAGGATGAAGTGTCTTGAGTAAAAAAATTTGGCCAAGACCAGAACAGAGTTCAAGCCTAGTTCTTAAGGCAGGTGACATAACTTCCTAAAAGAATATAGCTATTTCAGTTTAGTTCAGTTCAGTCGCTCAGTCGTGTCTGACTCTTTGCGACCCCATGAATCGCAGCACGCCAGGCCTCCCTGTCCATCACCAACTCCCAGATTTTATCAGACTTATGTCCATTGAGTCAGCGATGCCATCCAGCCATCTCATCCCCTGTCGTCCCCTTCTCCTCCTGTCCCCAATCCCTCCCAGCATCAGGATCTTTTCCAATGAGTCAACTCTTCGCAGGAGGTGGCCAAAGTACTGGAGTGTCAGCTTCAGCATCAGTCCTTCCAATGAACACCCAGGATTGATCTCCTTTAGGATGGACTGGTTGGATCTCCTTGCAGTCCAAGGGACTCTCAAGAGTCTTCTCCAATACCACATTCAATATCATGCAATTTAGGTGTATATAAATATTAGGTATATTTAGCTATACCTAAATATAGCTATTTAGGGTGGAACAAAAGAGTTTCATCATTTAGAAATCCAATTGTCTAAGGTGACTGAAATGAATGTCACTGAGAAATTTCTCTGTTGCAGTGGAAGGAGCTAAAGCTCCCATGTGATCTGGAGAAGGATGGCAGGCACTTACAACACTGCACAATTACGAACAGCTGGAGAGGAGTCAAAACCTACTATTGCAATGATGATTGAGACTGGAGAGTAGAAGCTTAAGAGCAATCATGAATTGATATTGGGGGCTGAGAAAGTGTGAACTCTTGAAAAAGGTTGTTGATGAGGATTTTCCCCTCATTTTTCCAGTCGCATCTGAGGAATGAGTGGAGTTGAAATTTCTATAACTGGGTCTGGAATTGAGGGCTTCCAGGAATGCAGTTCAGTCAATGAATTTCCTTATGGTTACTTTTGATCATAACAGAAGTAATCATTCCATATTTGTTTATTAATTCGTTTAACAAATATGTGTTCATATTGTCCACTGGTAGATTTTACTTTGTGCAGGTATGAACTAAGCAGGTAGACTGACTGTATATTAACTCTTGGACCCCCCAATCTGAGCCCTAGCTCTTCCTGAGTATAATGTTCCTTGTTCTCAGAAAGTACCCAGCTTTGACCTCTGCCCCCATTGCCTAACCTGCCCTCCATACCTGATGACTATAGCAGGAATAGCTGTTGGGGTCCTTTAATGGACCGGAACCTGGTGGTACGGAGTCGACGATAAGAAAGTAAAAGAAAGAAAGAGAGAGAGAGACAAAATAAAAAAAGAAGACCCGGGGACCTAAGCTCTGATGGAGCAAAGGTGCTTTAATGATTTTTCTATGAGTATATATAGGCTGTGGTACAAGAAACTTCTTTCGGGAATGATAGAGATCAGAAAACCAAGCGTACAGCAACCGTTACCAAGGGAACAAGGGGTAATGTTAGTCACAGGTCAGGAGACAATCCAAATCTCAAGAAAGGGGAACGGGACTAAGCAGTTTTGTCCTAAAGAGAATGTTTACTAAAGGAGACCCAAGCCTGCCTCACACAGTGACCTCAGTCCTGGGAGCAGCGTGCTGTTCCGCTTGAAGAGGGCAAAGGACTCATGAGAGACAGCACGTAGGAATCCTCCCATCAAACATTCCCTGACAAATAGCTATTTTTGATGGGCCCCTTTCTCTGTATCTATTCAAGATCTACTTCCAACCCTGGCTTATCTCTCAATAGTTCCTTCTTTCCATCTTGCAGAAATCATCTTGATCCTTTGGTTTTCTGATATTCCCAAATCCAATGCAAAAACCTGTTGCAGGCTATTTTTTCCCACCCATTTGCTATAACATTTTGATGGGACTTTGGAAGGAAGGATGATAAATGCGACAGGAAGATATTTTGGTCACAGAATAGATGGTGGTCAAGTATGGAGCAGAGGCAGAAGGGGAGGTGAGGAGATGAAACAGGCTACATCAGCAATCCAAGCCCAGAGTTGGCTTTTCTGTTTCTTTTGTTCTGTTGCTTTTCTTTTTTATTTGAACAGAAGTTTTTATCTTAATAAATCCATGGAAAATTGGAGTTGGAAAAAGTTAAACAGTAAAAAAACAAAGTTGCAAAGAGTAATTTACTACCTTACCCAAACCTTAATAGTGCAGTGTCAATTCAGAATTTTTATCACTGGATTTATTTGTAAAAATGGTATCTGTCTTCCTCAGTTAAAAATGTTACTGTTGATGTTATGACTTATTAGTATATTTAATATTTTAATATATGTTTGTTATCTGCATTTATATAATTATCTCAAACGTCAGTTTTGACAAGCTTGTCTCTGGCAGTTTATAAGTGCTGCAGTCATGCCAAATAGGCACATATTGGTGCAATTAACAAAACGAAATACTTTTTTTTTTTCACTAAACATGTACCAATCAACAAAATGTAAGAGGAAAGAAAAAAGTCAGTTGAAAATTTCAGAAGCTGAGCCTAGAAAAATGAAAGTTCAGTTAGGGTCCAGCTGGAAAAAGGGTTAAAGGCTTCATATTTAATCAAAACTTGTACTCTATCTGTAACTGCCACTACAAGTGTGTGCCTGTTTCTTTTGGCCATTTAGTCCAGTTTCATTATACTCACCATAGGTGTCTGAAAAAAGAAGAGAAAAGCCCAAGTAATGAGTGTGTATAGAGTTGTAAATCTGTTCAATGCCCAAAAGCTGTTGCTAAGTTGTTTTTTTGCAGTGGCTCAGACCACTTTTCCCCTGGGCAGTCACTGCTTGAAATAATTACTGGCATTAATGATGCAAGCTCCTGAATTTAATAGATCTACGTTCATGTTGTCATCCATCACTGTGCAAACATCTATCTTCTCTAATATCATGAAAAGTTTCTTGAAGCTTTAAGATATTTTACTGACCCAGTGATGCATTTTAACTATGAGAAACCACCAAGCAAAAAATTCCACCTCTCTAAGTTTTATGTATGTTGTGGTAGTTATATTAGTATAGCTTTTTTTTTTTTTTTTTTTTTTGGCAAAATTTGAGAACAACTAATGCAAATAAGGCCCACAGAAAACATCATCTTTCTCTCATATACCATATGATCTTCTAATAAAATCAATTGTTACCACTTAATAAAGGGCTTGGTTCAATAATGTTCTAGTCTTCTTAAACAGGAGGCTTTTCCATAACTTTGTTAAATAACTCTGTTCAGGATTTGACTTATCTTTTTCTGTTGCTCAAGTATAAAGCAAAATGATTTTCCTGAACTCAGCAGGGAAGTGTGGGCAAGGAGACATACCTAGCTTCACGACTCCAGCTTCCTCCCCTGTGGTTATTCTGAGTTGTTCAAAAGTCTGACCTTTTTGAGATGTGTCTCCTCTCCTTCCCCAGCTTTATCTGTAATGTTCATTTTCTTAGCCATTTTATCCTTCTCTTTCTCAATTTAGATTCTCTAAGTAAACTCTCCTGTTTGTCAGGCTCTGTCCTGGAAGAGAGCTTCACCTGGCTAACTGTTCCTATGACCCACATCACCCCACCACCACCTGAATTTAATTTGGTTTTCCCTTCTCACTTACAGCTCTGCTGTAGATCTGTCTGCTCATCTCAGCTGAGCCTTCTATGAGGAGTAGGAACTCTGCTTTAGAAGTGACTACATATTGACAATCTGGTTTCTGGGGTTCTTACAAGTCTTTTTGCCTTAGCTTTGTTTTTGTTGGGGATTTCACTAATGCCACACTTGTCTTCTTGCTGCAGCTGTTTGACTGCACCCACTTGTATCCTGGAGTCTGTGATGAAAGCAAGTCATTTCGTTTGTTTTAGCTTTTGTCTGTGGGTTTTTCTGTGCTATCTTATTCACTTGGATTCTGTGGGGTTTCAGAATTTACCCAAATAGGCTGCCCACTACAGCTTGCAGTCTTGCTCCAACTTCCCTTTTTATTTCTTCTTGACTCTGTTTTGTTAAATTATATTTTTCTAGGAATTTGTCCATTTTTGTTTCATTTTGTTGAGAATATAACATATATACAGAAAAGTGCAAAACACCAAATGTACACTTTATGAGTGTTCACAGTGAAACACCGCGTAACCACAACTCAACTCAAGAAACAGAATTAGTATTCTCTAATTTCCATGTCTTCCTCTCTGACCCCTGAGGTAATCAGAACTGTGCTATCTAATTTCCAAATATTTGAGGATTTTCCAGATATTTTCGTTATTAATTTCTAGCTTAATTCCATTATGATCAGAGAACATCTTTAATATTAATCATTAAAATCTGTTAAGCCTTTTTAAAGGTCTAGTGTATGGACTATTTGGTGATTGTTTCATGTACAGTTTTTAAGACTGTGTACTCTAATGTTACTGATGAAGTATCTTATAAATATTAATTAGGTCAAGTTGGTTCATAGTCTTATTTAGGACTGTATATTCTAACTGATTTTCATCTACCTGCTTTATGAATTACTGAGTTAGAATGGTAAAATCTACTATACTTATACATTACCTATTTCTGCTTTTAATTCCATCAGTTTCTGCTTCATGCATTTGGAAGTTCTGTTCTTAGATGCATACACATTTAGGATTTTTATGTCTTTTTGGTGAACTAGCCCCATTATGTGTATGAAATATCTCACTTTATCCCTGGTAATATTCTCTGTTCTCAGTCTACATTGCCTTTTATTAATATAGAAATACCAGCTCCCTTTTAATTAGTTTTTTAAGGTATTATCTTATTCTCTCTTTTTACTTTAAACCTGTATCTTTGTATTTAATGTGAGTTTTTTGTAGACAGCATGTAGGTGAGTCTTGCATTTGATCCAATCTTTCAGCTACTGGTCAGATATTTTATGTACATGTGTGCTAAGTTGCTTCAGTTGTGTCTGACTCTTTGCAATCCCATGGACAGTAGCCCGCCAGGCTCTTCTATCCATGGGATTCTCCAGGCAAGAATACTGGAGTGGGTTGCCATATCTTCTCAGCCCAAGGATTGAATCCACGACTCATTATATCCCCTGCATTGGCAAGTGGATTCTTAATCACTAGCATCACCTGGGAGGCCCCAGATCTGTTATATTTAATGTAATTATTGATATCTCTAATTTTCTTGAAGAGATCTCTAGTCTTTCCCATTCTATTGTTTTCCTCTATTTCTTTGCCTTGATCACTGAGGAAGGCTTTCTTATCTCTCCTTGCTATTCTTTGGAACTCTGCATTCAGATGCTTATATCTTTCCTTTTCTCCTTTGTTTTTTGTTTCTCTTTTTTTCACAGCTATTTGTAAGGCCTCCTCAGACAGCCATTTTGCATTTTTGCATTTCTTGGGGATAGTCTTGCTCCCTGTCTCCTGTACAATGTCACAAACCTCCATCCATAGTTCATCAGGCACTCTATCAGATCTAGTCCCTTAAATCTATTTCTCACTTCCACTGTATAATCATGAGAGATTTGATTTGGGTCATACCTGAATGGTCTAGTGGTTTTCTCCACTTTCTTCAATTTAAGTCTGAATTTGGCAATAAGGAGTTCATGATCTGAGCCACAGTCAGCACCCAGTCTTGTTTTTGCTGACTGTATAGACCTTCTCCATCTTTGACTGCAGAGAATATAATCAATTTGATTTTGGTGTTGACCATCTGGTGATGTTCATTGTAGAGTCTTCTCTTGTGTTGTTGGAAGAGGGTGTTTACTATGACCAGTGTGTTTTCTTGGCAAAACTCTATTAGCCTTTGCCCTGCTTCATTCTGTATTCCAAGCCCAAATTTGCCTAAAACTCCAGGTGTTTCTTGACTTCCTACTTTTGCATTCCAGTCCCCTGTAATGAAAAGGACATCTTTTTTGGGTGTTAGTTCTAGAAAGTCTTGTAGGTCTTCATAGAACTGTTCAACTTCAGCTTCTTCAGCATTACTGGTCGGGGCATAGACTTGGATTACTGTGATATTGAATGGTTTGCCTTGGAAACAGAGATCATTCTGTCATTTTTGAGACTGCATCCAAGTACTGCATTTCTGGTTCTTTTGTTGACTATGATGACTACTCCATTTCTCCTAAGGGATTCCTGCCCACAGTAGTAGATATAATGGTCATCTGAGTTAAATTCACCCATTCCAGTCCATTTTAGTTCACTGATTCCTAGAATGTCGACATTCACTCTTGCCATCTCCTGTTTGACCACTTCCAATTTGCCTTGATTCGTGGACCTAACATTCCAGGTTCCTATGCAATATTGCTCTTTACAGCATCAGACCTTTCTTCTATCACCAGTCACATCCACAACCAGGTATTGTTTCTGCCTTGGCTCCATCCCTTGGTTCTTTCTGGAGTTATTTCTCCACTAATCTCCAGTAGCATATTGGGCACCTACCAACCTGGGGAGTTCATCTTTCAGTGTCCTATCTTTTTGCCTTTTCATCCTGTTCATGGGGTTCCTAAGGCAAGAAGACTGAAGTGGTTTGCCATTCCCATCTCCAATGTGGAGGTGATGGAATTCCAGTTGAGCTCTTTCAAACACTAAAAGATGATGCTGTGAAAGTGCTACACTCAATATGTCAGCAAATTTGGGAAACTCACCAGTGGCCACAGGACTGGAAAGGTCAGTTTTCATTTCAATCCCAGAGGAAGGCAATGCCAAAGAATGCTCAAACTACCACACAATTGCACTCATCTCACACGCTAGTAAAGTAATGCTCAAATTTCTCCAAGCCAGGCTTCAGCAATACATGAATCATGAACTTCCAGATGTTCAAGCTGGTTTTAGAAAACGCAGAGGAACCAGAGATCAAATTGCCAACATACACTGGATCATCAAAAAAGCAAGAGAGTTCCAGGAAAACATCTATTTCTGCTTTATTGACTATGCCAAAGCCTTTGAATGTGCAGATCACAATAAACTGTGGAAAATTCGGAAAGAAATGGAAATACCAGACGACCTGCCTGCCTCTTGAGAAACCTGCATGCAGGTCAGAAAGCAACAGTTAGAAATGAACATGGAACAACAGACTGGTTCCAAATAGGAAATGGAGTACGTCAAGGCTGTATATATTGTCACCCTGCTTATTTAACTTCTATGCAGAGTACATCATGAGAAATGCTGGACTGGAACAGGCACAAGCTGGAATCAAGATTGCTGGGAGAAATATCAATAACTTCAGATAAGCAGATGACACCATCCTTATGGCAGAAAGTGAAGAAGAACTAGAGTCTCTTGATGAAAGTGAAAGGGAAGAGTGAAAAAGTTGGCTTAAACTCAACATTCAGAAAACTAAGATCATCGCATCCGGTGCCATCACTTTATGGCAAATAGATGTGGAAACAGTGGAAACAGTGGCTGATTTTATTTTGGGGGGCTCCAAAATCACTGCAAATGGTGATTTCAGCCAGGAAATTAAAAGATGCTTACTCCTTGGAAGGAAAGTTATGACCAACCTAGACAGCATATTAAAAAAGTAGAGACATTACTTTGTCAACAAAGTTTTCTGTCTAGTCAAGACTATGGTTTTTCCAGTAGTCATGTATGAATGGGAGAGTTGGACTATAAAGAAAGCTGAGCACCAAAGAATTGATGCTTTTGAACTGTGGTATTGGAGAAGACTCTTGAGAATCACTTGGACTGCAAGGAGATCCAACCAGTCCATCCTAAAGGAGATCAGTCCTGGGTGTTCATTGGAAGGACCGATGTTGAAGCTGAAATTCCAATACTTTGGCCACCTGATGTGAAGAACTGACTCATTTGAAAAGACCCTGATGCTGGGAAAGATTGAGGGCAGGAGGGGAAGGGGATGACAGAGGATGAGATGGTTGGAAGGCATCACCTACTCAATGGACATGAGTTTGGGTGGACTCTGGGAGTTGGGATGGACAGGGGGGCCTGGCATGCTGCGGCTCATGGGGTCACAGAGTCGGACATGACTGAGCAACTGAACTGAAGTGAATTATTGATATAATTTGATAGAAACCTACTCTCCTGCTATTTTTTCTATTTCTTATTTCTGTTCTTTAACTTACCTCTTTTTCTGCTATTTATGGTTAACTGAATATTTTTTATGTTTCATTTAATTTCACTATCATCACATTATTAGTTATCTACATAGCAGTGGCGCTTCCCTGGTGGCTTAGCAGGAATGTATCCACCTGCAATGCAGGAGATGCAGGAGATGCAGTTTGGATCCCTGGGTTGGAAAGATGCCCTGGAGAAGGGCATGGCAAACCACTCCAGTATACGTGCCTAAAGAACCCCATGGACAGAAGAGCCTGGCGGGCTACACTCCACAGCATCACAAAGAGTTAGACAGGACTTAAGCGAAAGCACACACACACACACACACACACATACACACACACACACACACACAGGTAGTTATAGATACGTATATAAATATTGCTGTATTACTAGATATATATCACAGCTGTGAAATTACACAGTAGAGGGGCATTGTTACTTAAATCCCACACTTCTAACCGGAAGATCAAAAACAGTATTTGACTACCAATAACAAAGTGAGTACCAATATAGTAAAATGTGTGGCAACATTGAAAGGATAGGAAGAATTAGGAATAGAAGGTCATAAAATTCTTATACTGTATGTGAAGCAGTATATTATTGGAAAGTAGGTAGTGATAAAAGATAAAACACTTTATTGATAACAGATAAAACTATCATAACTATATATAATATGTATATATATATATATAGTATATAGTATATACACAATATACAGTATGTATAGTATATATACTATATAATATAGCTATTATAACTTATATGACAATTATATGTACCTTTTATCCATAATCACCACCTACTTTCCAACAATATACTGCTTTCACATATAGTATAAGAATTTTATGACCATGTATTCCCAGTTCCTCCCATCCTTTCTGCAATGGTGCCACACATTTTACTCTATTGCTACTACTTTTACTATGGTAGTCGAATACTGTTTTTGATCTTCTGATTAGAAGTCTGGGGTTTAACTAACACTCCCCCTCTACTACACTGTGTAATTTCACAACTGTGTTCACACCTAGGGTTAAGTGATAGATGGGAGGGAGAATAGAGAGAGAGAGAAACAAAAACAAAAACAATGCAGGTTGTCTCCATCTTCTTGGAACCCCAGCTTTACCAACTGGACAGGAAGCTACCTATTACCAGATTTTGTTTTCTGTGGATTCTCTTTACCAGTCCTTGCTACCACAGCATCATCAGGAAAGTGCTTGGGGGCTGGAATACCAGACAATACTTGAGATAAAAGAGAAAGAAACTAGAATGCTCTGCTCTCTCTCTCTCTGAGCATTAGGTGTTTCCTTTCCAGCTCCTTGAGCCAGAACCAGAGGCATTCTGTGGCAGGCGCCCATTTTGGGGGTGGTTGGTGATTTGAGTTCAGGTTAGAGAGGCTCAGCTGGTAAAGAATCTGCCTGCAGTGTGGGAAACCTGGGTTCAATCCCTCGGTTGGGAATATTCCCTGGAGAAGGGAAAGGCTACCCACTCCAGTATTCTGGCCTGGAGAATTCGGAAAGAGTCAGACATGACTGAGCGACTTTCATTTTCACTTTCAGAGAATACTGAAAGAACAAAACATCAAAGTCACTGACAATTCAGTAGCACTTTTAATTTGGTCTTCTGTAATCTTCCTCTGATATTTAATTTTATGTGTCTTGCTGTTTCACCCACTCTTTCAACATTTTATAGCTGTATCCATTGAAGGATACAGAGAAGAGTATGGTTCTTTTCTTTCAAACTGGAATTGTATATTATGGTTTTAGTTTGTATTTCCCTGTTTACTATTGAGGTTAGAAACTTTTCATATATTTACTGGCTGTTTGTATATTTTTGTTTGTAAATTGCATGTGAAAGCCTCTTGCCTTTTTTGTTGTTGTTTATAATTGGGTTGCCTATCTATTATTGATTTATAGAAATTATTTTGCTCTAAAGTGACATTTTTGTAAATTATCAAGGGTTCTGTATGTTTAAGTTCTGTTCCTGGGCTCCCTATTTGCTTTTTCTTGTATATCTGCCCATTTTTGCAGCAATATCATAGTGCCTTAGTTATTATACTTTAATATAATCTTAATATGGAGTAGAGCAAGTAATTTTATCTGACTTTCTACTTGAAGGGTTTCTTGGATATTTTTAGTTCTCTGTATGACAAACAAATTTCAAGCTTATCAATTCTATCTCATTTCCAACATGGAAATCTGATAAGGTTGTGTTTGGCATTGAACAGAATGGATAGATTAATTTAGGGAGAATTATATTGAATCTTTTAATCCCTTCTTTATTTTTTTCTTTTAATCTCAATAGCTTTTTATAAAAATCTGCATCAAGGTTTCACATTACTTTTGGTCTATTTATTTCTAGGTATTTAATATTTTCATGGTAACCATAATTTCTTTTTAAAATTTAATTTTCTGTTTCCTGTTGGTATGTAAAAATGCAAATAATTTGTGGAAAGCAATCTTCTGTCTGACCATCTATCCTAACAATTTGTCTGTATTTTGGGGAGATTTCCTTTATATAAAATTATCTTTGATATGATTTGAAATGAAATTTCAATTTTAACTTTCCAGTCTTTGTACTTTTTATTTATTTTCTTTTTATGCTCTAGCTAGGACATGTAATATAATTTGCTAGAGTACCTCATATAATGCTGAATAAAACTGGTAATGGTGGATATTCTTGCTTCAAATTATAAAAGTAAATATTTTAAACATTCACTATTTAGTATAATATTTATAATAGGATTTTATATATATATATATATATATATATATATATATATATATCTCAGTTTAAAGAAGTCCAAGTTTTTCCCTAATTGGTAAACTTTTTGAAAAAAATCAGGAATATATATTTTATTTTATTAAGTTCTTCTTCATCAACTGATGTATATTTTCCCCTAATTCTATAAATCAGGTGAGCTACTTTGATTTTTTTTTGAATATTAAATCATTTTTGAATTCCTGGAATAAATCCTACTTTATATACATATTATTTTTTCAATAAATTTCTGGACTTTGTCAAAATATTGTTTGTGATTTTGATTTTATGTTTATGTGAAAGATTGGTCAGAACTTTTTTTCTTATAACATGTTTTTTCAATTTAGTATTAAGATTATTAGATTCAGTTCAGTTCAGTCACTCATTCGTGTCTGACTTTTTGTGGCCCCATGAATCGTAGCATGCTGGGCCTCCCTGTCCATCACCAACTCCCGGAGTTTATTCAAACTCATGTCCATTGAGTCGGTGATGCTATCCAGCCATCTCATCCTCTGTCGTCCCCTTCTCCTCCTGCCCCCAATCCCTCCCAGCATCAGGGTCTTTTCCAATGAGTCAACTCTTTGCATGAGGTGGCCAAAGTATTGGAGTTTCAGCTTCAGCATCAGTTCTTCCAATGAACACCCAGGACTGATCTCCTTTAGGATGGACTGCTTGGATCTCCTTGCAGTCCAAGGGACTCTCAAGAGTCTTCTCCAACACCACAGTTCAAAAGCATCAATTCTTCGGCACTCAGCTTTCTTCACAGTCCAACTCTCACATCCATATATGATCACTGGAAAAACCATAGACCTTTGTTGGCAATGTAATGTCTCTGCTTTTTAATATGCCATCTAGGTTGGTAATAACTTTCCTTCCAAGGAGTAAGACTCTTTTAATTTCATGGCTGCAATCACCATCTAAGTGATTTTGGAGCCCCAAAGAGTAACATCAGCCACTATTTCCACTGTCTCCCCATCTATTTGCCATGAAGTGATGGGACCAGATGCCATGATCTTAGTTTTCTGAGTGCTGAGCTTTAAGCCAACTTTCTCACTCTCCTCTTTCACTTTCATCAAGAGGCTTTTTAGTTCCTCTTCACTTTCTGCCATAAGGGTGGTGTCATCTGCATATCTGATGTTATTGATATTTCTCCTGGCAATCTTGATTCCAGCTTGTGCTTCTTCCAGCCCAGCATTTCTCTTGATGTACTCTGCATATAAGTGAAACAAGCAGGGTGACAATATACAATTATTAGATCAGTTCATTTCAGTTTAGTCGCTCAGTCATGTCTGACTCTTTGCAACCCCATCGTATTAAACATTGAAACTGTATTTTTATGTTTTTTTTGGAAGTGCACAAAATTGAAATGCTCTTTACCTGAAAATTTGGTGAAATTTGCATTAAAATTTTCCTGTTTGCATTAAAATTCTTTTTATCTGTGCCGTCTCTCCTCTTTTCATGTTTTTTACTAGATGTTTGTCTAGTATATTATTCTTTTCAAAGACCCAACTTTTGACTTTGTTGATCATCTGCAATGTGTTTTGTTTTCAGTTTTTTAAAAAATTCTGCTCTAAACTACATTCTTTCCTTCTCTTTTTATCTAGACTTATTCTATTTTTAAGTTATATATGAAACACTTAATTCGTTAATTTTCAGAATTTCTTGTGTATTATGTACATTTACGGTTAAAATTTCCCCCTGGAGGTCTGCTATTGCTGTACCTTTAAAGATTTGGTATGTTAGTATTTCATTATCATTCATTTCTATGCATTTAAAAATTATAATAGCTTGATTAGAGTTTTAAAATTTTTATAATTTTAAATATGCATAGAGATTTTTTAAAATTAATCTTGTTATTAACTTCTACTTTAATTGTTGTCATTAGAGAATGTGACTTGTACTTGTTGAATGTGTGTATATAAAATTATGCTTTTTAGCAGCTTATAAATGTATTTTTAATTTCCTTATATAACTTTTTATGACACAGCAGTGATTTAGAGCTATGCTGAAATCACCTACCTGCCATGATGGTGGATTTGTTAATTTCTTCCTAGAATTCAATTTTTGCTTTCCATATTTTGAGGGTATTTTACTTTATGCCTGCATATTTAGAATAGTTTTTATCTTCTTGGTGAATTAAATATTTTAGTATTATTTAGAGATTCAAATGAACTTATTTGATCTGAAATTGCTTTCTCTCATGTTAGTTGGGCAATATCATTCTTTCATTTGTTCCTGTTACATACTTTTCCATTGTTTAACTTTCAACCTTTACATAATCTATGTTTTAGGTGTATCTTTTATAAAAAGCATATAGCCATATTTTTAAAAGATACAATCTGAGAGCTTGTGTTTTTAAGTAAATCAATGTAAGTTGACAATGATTATGTATTTGCATATTTGTAATCTTATATTTTTATTTTAATTTATCCCATTCTTCCAATGTTTTTTCTACTTTCTTGTCTATTTGAAAATTAATATTTATATTTCTTTTAGCAAAAAGCAGTTTAGCATTTTCTAAATGTGTCGATGCTTCCTTATCTTCTCCCAAATGCTCATGAATTTCTATTAAGTAGGATTTTCTTTGGAGCTCTATCTCAGCCTTAGTAGTAGTAGTTATTCCTTATTTTTGGCATTCCTATATTATTCAGCATTCTCTTTGCTTCCACTAGCCAATTCTTTATCTTAATCCCCTATTATAATGAATAATTCTTTATCTCACCCAACTTGAATTACAGTGTGGTTGGATACACAGTAATACAGTGTATACAGTTCATACAGTTCATACAACTCAATATAAAAAAAAAAAAAGAAAAAACCCAATCAAAAAATGGGCAGAAGACCTAAATAGATATTTCTCCAAAGAAGATGAACAGATGGCCAAGAGGCACATGAAAAGATGCTCAACATAGCTAATTATTAGAGAAATGCACATCACAACTACAATGAGATATCATCTCACACCAGTCAGAATGGCCATCATCAAAAAGTCTACAAAAAATAAAAGCTGGAGTGGGTGTGGAGATAAGGGAACCCTCTTACACGGTTGGTGGGAATGTAAATTGGTATAGCCACTATGCAAAACAGTATGGAGGTTCCTTAAAAAACTAAAAATAGAGTTACCATATTATCCAGCAATCCCACTCCTGGGCATATATCCAGAGAAAACCATGGTTCGAAAGAACACATGCACCCCATTGTTTATTCCAAGTGCTATTTACAATGGCTAAAGTATAGCAGTAAATGTCCATCGACAGGTGAGTGGATAAAGAAGATATACATATACACAATAGACTATTACACAGCCATTAAAAAGAATGGAACAATGCCATTTGCAACAACATTGAGGGAACAGAAGATGATCAAACTAAGTGAAGTAAGTCAGACAGAGAAAGACAAATATCATATGATATTGCTTACATGTGAAATCTTAAAAAATGATACAAGTAACTTGTTTACAAAACAGAAACTCACAGACTCAGACTTAGGAAACAAACATGGTTACCAACGGAAAAGGTTGGAGGGAAGGATTAGCTTGGGAGTTTGAGATTGACATATACATACTACTATATTTAAAATAGATAACCATCAAGGACCTACTGTATAAAACAGGGAACTCTACTCAATATTCTATAACAATCTAAATGAGAAAAGGATTTGAAAAAGAATAGATATATGTATATGTTTAACTGAATCCCTGTGCTGTACACATAAACTAACAAAACATTGTTAAGCAAATATACTTTAATATGAGGTAAAAATTAAAAAAATCCAATCCATAATAGGATGCAGTAAACATAGCATGAATGGTATTCAAGACAAGAGGAGGATTTAAGTAGATGATGTTAGAGCTCCATTCAGATCCCCTAGTATTTGGCGAGTTTCTTTTCTAACAGGCAGCACCCACAGTTCTTTTACAGAGAATTATCATTAGATATCAGAGTCCATTGCCTATGGAGATCCAGAAAAGGTGTAAATTGCTCTTCTCCTCTCCTTTCTTCCCCATAAACAATGTGACTATAAAAGGTCCTATCTTGCCTTGAGTCAGGAGGACTCTGAGGTGTGGTGACTTTCACAGGATCAGACTGAACCTACAATTCTCAGTGTCTTGCCTGATGTTCAGTCGCTCAGGCGTGTCCGACTCTTTGTTACCCATGGGCTGCAGGACACCAGGCTTCTCTGTCCTGCTCTTCCTCATAGCACACGCTTACTGGCTTCCCAGGTGGCACAGTGTAAAGAATCTGCCTGCCAGTGCAGGAGACGCAAGAGACTCGGGCTGGATCCCTCGGTGGGGATGATCTCCTGGCATAGAAAATGGCAACCCACTCCAGTGCTCTTGCCTGGAAAATCTCATGGACAGAGCAGCCCGGTGCGCTACAGGCCATGGGGTCGCAACGAGCTGGACGTGACTGAGCACTCACGTATTACTACATTCTTATTATGTTCCCTAACACTTTCACCAGTTTTTTTTTTTTCCCTCCTGGAGAATTATTTGTAATCTAATAGCCTAATACTTTACAGAGGGAGGAGAAGAAGAGAGTATCCAGATTGTCAATTCTAATGGTCATTTTAATGGACAGCTCCCAAGTAGAACTTGTGCACACCCTTCATATTATTCTGATGGACAACCTCATCAATATGATCAATTTCCCTTATTTCTGTAGAAAAAATGTAGGCCTAATTCCAAACTAATATAGCAGGGAGTAGTCAAAATAAAACTTAAAAGACTTTATTTTGTCATGCCACAAACCAAACTCAACCTGAGGTTACTTTGACACTTAGTAGTTGAATCCACCTTTAATCTCTCTCAAGATTTTTCATGAGTTCCCTATCCTCATTTCTAGATATCTTTTTTCCCTTTGGGTTTCCCTGAGGGTTCAGATGGTAAAGAATCTGCCTGCCACGCAGGAGACCCAGGTTCCATCCCTGAGTGGGGATGATGCCCTGGACAAGAGAATGGCACCCCCCTCCAATATTCTTGCCTGGAAAATTCCCATGATCAGAGGAGTCTGGTGGGCTGGAGTCTGGAGTCCATGAGGTTGCAAAGAATAGGACACGACTAAGTGACTAACACTTTTTCCCTTTATGGTTTCTCATAGTTGACTTTTCTAAACTTTGGTGCTCCTTTTCTAAATTTTGGCAAGAGCTAAAAGACCTGCATCATGTTTGGTGCACATTCCATAATTTAAAGGGAACATAATATTAACTTTGTAAGTTAAAATATTATTGCTATGGAGAAATGAAAATATTAGATTCTCTATATAAATGAATCATACGTCAGATTCATCTATTCATAATGTTTTGGGAGAGTTTGCAATCTTTTTCTCCCAAACCTCAGTTCTGGAAGAAGGGAGCAGGAAGACAGAGGAGCACAGGCATGAATCATGGAGCAGAGGAGGAGGCAGTGGGTGTTCCACGAGGGCTTTCTCTGCCTCCCTCGCTCATGGAAGTTTCAGCAGAAATGGAAATGACGGCAAGACTGGAACAGACTCCTGAAAGCCAAGCCGGGTGGTGTCCCATGGGAGCCCTCTGAGGGCCGCGGTCCTGGGCACGGGAAACATGGGACGCCCAGTTATGGCAGGACGCATGCAGCCGCCACTGCGCAGGCACTGGGCATCGTCCCAGAGACCCTCACGGTGGAGGCATTGTGCAAATCAAAAAGCAGTTAAAAAATACATTGAGATGTTATCCCCTCCTTACTTGCACCTGACGGTTCGTGGTGAGTAAGAATTGGGTCAGCATCTAGGCAACAGTTGCTATTGCTGGTTTATTTCCACACACTATGGAGCTAAGCAGGAAGAACAGGTAGAAGACTGTGGGACGATGGGTGTGTTCCTTGTTACCGCAAGATTAAATATTAACAACTTTCCAATGCTGATTTCGGTGGACTCTTCATGTTTTTTGAAATTCTGTTTGAGCAAGTTGGAAGTAATTTGCTTCCCAGCCAACCAAAAATAGGCATTTAATTCATGCTACTTACTGTGGCTTTGAAGAAGCTATTGATTCTGAAGCAGTGTGTTTTGATTGAATTGGTTTCTTCTTAAAATACAGTTTGGATGTTGGTTATCATGCAGAAGTTTTAGTAACAAAATTTGGTTTCGTAGAGACTTCATTTCCCTTGAATGTCATATCCTAACCTCCCGTCTCAAAACCAGCCAACCAACCAACCAACCAACCAACCAACCAGGGACTGAGCAATCAACCACAATTCTCAACATGTTGAACACCTGGGGAGAGTCCGTGACTCTTATAAACAAACCATGTGCTTTCTGGACCTGTCTTCAGCTCTTGGAATACTTTCTATCTTGGGTCTGACCAGGATTGACTGTATTCCTATCAGATACTGAACCAGCTGTTTGAAAGTTGAGGCCCACTCTCTTCCTTATCTGTAGCTGGGCATTCACTTCCTCAGGTTGGCAAGTTGGCTCCCGTTCTGCTCTTGGTACAGCCTCTAGAAAAGAGGAAATGTTGAAGGAACTGATATTGGCAATACTTTGAGATGGTGGCAGACATGTAATCGAGGTGAAAGGGGCCATGAAGAATTCCTTCTTAAGAAGAAATCATTTTCATCTTTCTCTTCTTTTTAGAGGAACTCTATCCAGGAGGTAGGAATCCTTGATTTTTTGTTTTCCTTTTTAAGATGGGGGTAATACAAATCTAAATAATCCAAAAGTAGCTGAGCAGTAATATGTGGTAGACATATTACTACCACATATGGTAGAGATGATTGGATGGTGTCACCGACTTGATGGGCATGAGTTTGAACAAGCTCCAGGAGTTGGTGATGGACAGGGAAGCCTGGCATGCTGCAGTCTAGGGGTCCAAAGAGCCAGACATGACTGAGTAACTGAACTGAACAGAACTGATGTGGTAGACAGCAGTTTCAAAAGTAGTAGGGATAAAAAAATAGTAGCCACATCAAAACAGTTGGTCAACCCCATGTTATTTTATGAGCATGGGGGCTGCTCTTTCTGGCACACTAATTGACTTGAGGTCTTATACAGAATAGATACCTCAAAATACAGTACCTATATTGCACATATTTGTTCTAGATATGTCATGAGTATTTAAACACACTCGGATTTTAATTGAAGCAACAAGAAAAATCTAGTGCAATTTTGCACTGAGAATGGTGTATATTCTTCGTTTGATTTTATATTCAGAATGAATGTAGAGTCCTTTCATCTGGTGTTCTACCCATTAGGAATAATAGTAGCAAAAAAAGGTTAATCAATTCCTACTGAGAATGGAAATTATATGTGAGAAAAAGACTGGGAGTAATTATTAATAGTAATTATTTTAACGAGCAAAGACCAAATTAGTTCTTTAATTTACTAATTCTTTTTTTTTTTTTTTTTTGTCAGTGTTACAACTCTATTTATTTAGATAATAGCAGGAAAATCCATCTTTGAGGCGTGAGGGCACGTCGATCCAGAGACGCGAAGAGAAGATCGCCCCATCGCCCGGGGTAGAGAGGGAGCAAAAAAGGACAGAAGAGGGCTTTGGCTCCTGTTTTTATATGTTTCTCTGTCCCTGGGCCTGCCTTCTGTAAATTGGGCTTAGGCAGGAGTGTTGTTTGTTTTACCTGAGGTTCTCACTCTGGTCCTCGGACCTTCCTTTGTTCTATTTTCGTGGGCTTTCCCTTCCAGGTCTTTTAGCCACCTCCATTTTGGACTCTTTTTCCCTATTCTAACTAACATTCCCCCCTCAAGAGATGGGAAGCCCAGTTCTTTGGGAATAGGGGCGTCGAGGTCTCTCTGGCTACTTCCTGCTGAACTGGGACGGCGAGGGGAATTGGGCCTCCCCCTCTTGCTAGTCTCAGGCCTCAGAGTCCTTATAGCGGTGTCCATCTAAGGGTAACTGATGTTTTCTGTGGTTGGCTGTAGTTTTATCTTTGTTGAACTGGCACTGCATGTCATAGCTTAACCTGGGCAGGGACTTTACTAATTCTTTAGCTCAGTGATTACTTGAATTTTTCATATTTTCACTTGAACATCTTTGGGTTTTTTTTTTTAAGATAAAATATTTGGTATCTCAAGTAATATACATTGATTGTCTTTCACTGTATTCAGTGTCTCCATGTATCAGAGTTTTAATAAATGTTAAATAAGAGAATGTTTAGCTATGCCATGTTCCATATACTACCTAGAATAAAAAGGGGTTTATGAAGATAAAAACACTTGTATGGCTTAATATACTCTGCCTAATAATAACAATAATAAAATAATTATTTTATTTTCAAAGTATGAAACTTACCTTTGAATTCTTAAAAGTATCACAGAGTTGTAGCAAGTAAATGTGTGGTCTTGATTGAATCTTACTTTGAACAAAACAGCTGCTGAAAGTACTTATTATAATTGGATAAATTTGATTAAGGAGTAGGTGTTCATTATTATTAGGAACTCACTGTTAATTATTTTGCTTGAGACTGAACCTTTTTACTTCATGTAAGAAAATATCCTTATATTGTAAAAATTCATAATGAAATATTCAGGGCTGAAATGGTATGATGTATACAATTTACTTTTAAGTTTTTAGCAAAAAATACATTAATTAAATATGGCAGAGGGTAAATAAACAATTGTTCTATCTAACAATGGTATATGGCTATTTTTTATACTCCTCTCTACTTTTTTGCATGTTTGAAATTTTTCATAATGAAAATTACAGTGACAAGAAAAGACAGAATGGGAAGATAAAAGTAAAAACACTAGAACTGTGTAACAGAAAAAGCAATGCACATAGAATCAGGAAACCAAGGTGAAGATAATAGATTCTATTATATATGCAGTTATGGATAAGCCATATAATTGCTCTGAATTTAGTATCCTCATTTTTAAAACAGGCATAATCTACAATGAAATTTTACTACATGTCCACCTGATAATTAAAAATGGCTGGCAGTGTGAAGTATTGGCAAGCATGTGGAGCAAATGGAACGTAGATTACTGGTAGGAGTATAAAATTGTATAAAACCTTTGGAAAACTGTTAGCATCTTCTGCACATGCATGTACTCTATGGGCAAGCAATTCCACTCCGAGTTACTTACAAAAGACATATGAGTGCATATGTGAGCAAAAATGTATATACAAAATATACACTCTTTTGTTAATAATGACACCAACCTCAATAGGAGAGTAGTTAAATGAATATTGTATATTCATACAAAGAAATGCTATGCAGCAATAAAAATTAATGAATTCTGCTACATGCTACAATATGGATGAAACTTACAGATGTTATGTTGACAGAAAATAGTTAAGCACAGAGACATATTTATTCTGTGGTTATCTGTATAGAGTACAAGAACACGCAAAACTAGTCAATAACAATAGATGAAGAACAGTGAAAAGCATATAGGATTCTGGAAATGTTTTATATCTTGATGTTGGTGTAAGTTAATCAGGTCTCCTGTTTTTGCTCTTGCTCAGTCACTCAGCCATGTCTGACTCTTTTCGACCCCATGGACTGTAGCCTGCCAGGCTCCTCTGTCCATGGAATTATCCCAGCCAAAACATTGGAGTGGGTTGCCATTTCTTCCTCCAGAGGATCTTCCTAACACAGGGATCGAACTCGTGTCTTCTGTGGCTCCTGCATTGGCAGGCAGGTTCTTTTACTACTGAGCCAGCCACCTGGGAAGCCTAGTTAATCAGGTCTATAAATACCTTAAAAAATATCATGCTATATACTTATGATGAGAGTTCTTTTTGCATTTTCTTGTATCTTATCCTTCAATTAAATAGAATAAATAAGGCCTTAATATCCAAATCTCAGGAGGGATGAGCAAATAAAATAATGTGAAATTCTTCCCTTAATTATAAAACTATACAAACTTCAAATATTATCATTTTCTAAGTAAATTCTATAAGTTTTGCTAAAAGCAAGAGTATATTTTAAGTTTGATCATTATTATTTACACAGTTAGACCCACATTTTCCATAAATCCTGTCCATTTTGGACTAGCCTTACTACAATCATAAAGTATCTTAAAATATTCTTAAAATATCAATAGCAATGTTCCATTGGTAGTGGAAAAATTGTGTATTTCTATTCATTTGCCATTGTCAAACATTCGTGAAATAGTTACATGCCTAATATATGCCAAACACTTCCCCAAGCATTGGTGATATAAATTTAAATAAGATGTTATCTCTTCCCTTATATTGATATTTTAGTCAGTAACTCAATTGTGATACAATTACTCTAGTGTCCTACTTTTCTTTAAATAAAAGAAGCTAAAATGATTGTTAATACAACAAAAACAAACACATTTACCAAATATATTCTCATGTACATACTAAGAATTAAATGCATTTTGTTTCTACTCATCTTCTAAAATTAATGATATTTAAGTTGAATATGTTTTTTAATAAGGTAAAATTCTGAATTTCCAATTTTTAAAAATATATTAAATGTGATAATCACTTTCAAAGTACTTTTGAAACTATAAAGTACTATGCAGATTTCTTTTACAATATTAATTCTTCCTTAGAGATGTATAAATTGTATCTTATTTTATAAGATAATTAAAGTTTCTTTACTGTGTATTCTATTTAATTTTTCATTTCTTAAGGAGTAATAACAGCAAATAAAATATGCTTCTATGCCTTTAATACTCTCAAACTGATACATTGGTTTCTTTGTTAAGCTTTAAGCTAGGTTTTTAAATAGAAGATTTCAGTGTTCAGACCTTCAGATGTTACTCAGCAAGAATACTTGAGTATAAGTACTTAGCTCCCATGATTCCCCCTTTCCAAAGCATTAAGTACAAGCTGATCTTTCAAGAAGTGTGCAAATGATGCACAATATGCTGAATGGCATGAACAAAAGATCTGAAAACAGCAAAAGCACTCTGAAACCTCTGGAGACCTTCTTATAATTCAGGTAGAGAGAGCCCCCATTCTGAAAGGTAATATGTCTTTTTAAACACCCAGTCTTCCTGTTCTCATCTCCCAAGGTTTCATCTCATAAAAAATGTTGGTTGACATTATAAACAGATGCTGGAAAGCACTCATCCAATTCATGAAAAATTCAACATTAAGTTTTAAGCAAACATAGCAAAATCACTTATTAGGAAAAAATGCATAGTCTGATAGATGACCATGATTGCCAGGTAAATTATTCATTTCTCTTCACAAAGCAATCACCCAGTAAAGACTCACTCATTATTCAGAGATTGTCAAGGAACAGGGGATAAGGAGTGAGGACGTGGAATGAGTGAGCTGCATGCCCAGAAACCCAAGTGCAGTAAGAATTTTAGCTGAAGCAGGGTAAACAGGAAGTCTGGGGCTACAAACTTGCAAAGGAGTCACTGTCAAATTAGCATATATCAGTGCTACGGAGATTAAATCCATGAAAAGTCGTCAGAGCCCAGAAACTATTTTGTTTTCCAGAAGTTAAAATCTAGTTACGTTAAGGATGTAAATAAAAATTCATGCCAACTTATTTGCAAAATTCTCAAGGACAAAAATAATTATAAACCTGAAACAGCGCTAAATAGCATGTTAAAATATTTCTGTCAGAGATAAACTTTGAAATGATCATAATTCCATCTATGATATTATATTATGGATTATTCTGTACTCTGTAAACATTAGAAAATCTTAAATGTTAAATATGAATTATATGATGCAACATGTCACTTGCTAAGTAATATATTGATTTCACTGTTTTGTTTGTGGAAACTTAAAAAATTATAGTTATATCTATTACATATATCTATTAAAATTGTGTAAGAAAAGTTTTTCCTCTTGAACCAATTGCTGGTCTTTAATTCAGACCAGTCAAAATTTATGGCCAAAGTGTGGTCCAGTTGTATTTGAAGTTGCTTTTGAAAATGGGCTGTAATCAGAATGGTTCTGCAAGTTGTCATGGAATATAAGATAGATGTCACTTAGTTTTATTGAAACACAGAGGTGTTGCCTTCTAGCTAGAAAGTAATGCTCGTTATCCATGATTCAATCCTATTTTCTCTCAGGGTTTGTTTGTACCATAGAGTTGTTGTGTGGCTTATAGTTAACGCATAATAAAATAAATGATAATATGCTAGCTTATTTTGCAGCGCAGTACTCAACTCTTATCACACATTTAGTGTTGGGTCATTTTCAGAAATATGAATCCTTTGTACATAATCCACATTCCAACAGGTTCCACTGCTGCAGAGACCTACCCTATAAGAGATTCAGTAGGATATATGCGTCTAAACAAAAAGTAAATTTGGACATCTAGTCCCATCTCAATAAAAAGTAGCTCCCTTGAGGGAAACTGTGGAGTATAACTGGTCAATTTACACCTAAGATTAGGCAGCAAACCTTTATAAATTAATATTCAGTCTAACAGAAATTGAAGTTCCAGTTCAAAAAATTTCCCCCTAGGAAACCCTATACATTATCAAACAGGCAAATCCAAGTCTGCCCTAGGGTTATGGAATCAAAGAGCAGAACCCACAGGCATTAAGCATTGGCCTGATCTATCTTCCTACATTCATGTTTGATTACAGTAAAAAGGCCTGGTGAAAACCGAGTCTAGAATAAGTTCACTAAAGATTCACTGAAGATTCACTTATTATAAATGAGTGTTTACAATCACAAAGACAAAGAGAAATGTTGTACTAAGAGGTCTTGGATTTGAATTTCCTTTTCTGCTTATCTTTCACTTCCTGCTTACACTCCCTTTTGAATTAAGTACACAATTAATGTTCTTTTCCTTCCTGATGATTATTTTGCATGCATTCAGCCTTTAAAACATTTTAAATTTTTTTAAAATGACTTGCGTTTATATACCCTCTTTGCATTTAAAAGTGTTCCAACCTAGATGCATATTAACAGTTAGGAATTGAACAGTGAGTGAGAGGAGGCCTATGGAGTAACAATGGAGTCAGCAGAGAAAGAGCTGTTGGAGATCAGAAAGCAAGATATAGACTAGCAGGAGGCCATGTACCCTAGTTTGGTCACAACAAATGATTCTACCGGCACTGAATAATTATTAGGGAATAATAAGTAGGAATAAAGTTTTAAGAATCTGTGGCCTAAAGCCCAGGCCAAAAATCAAATCAGCCTTTTGCATACTGCCAACACTGGTAAACCCAGTGATTCATGGAAGTTTTCTCTGTTTTGGCAGGTCCCATTCCATTAAGTGATCTGTTCCACTTTTTCTCTCTGGAAGGTTACTTTCTTTCAGTTTTCTTAGAGATTCCACCAGATGGTATTAGGTTCTCTATCATGGAAAGATTTCATGTTTTCTGTTTCCGGTGCTGAGGGCTTGGGGCTGATTCGGGGTAGTTCCTTTCCTGCAGTTACTTTTGGATGAGCATATGCTCTTTACCCCAAAGAAGGCGATGGCAGCCCACTCCAGTGTTCTTGCCTGGAGAATCCCAGGGACGGAGGAGCCTGGTGGGCTGCCGTCTATGGGGTCGCACAGAGTCGGACACGCCTGAAGCGACTTAGCAGCAGCAGCAGTAGCATGCTGTTTTTCCAATAGAAGATGGTAATCTTGGAGATTGACCATGGAAAAGGGGATGGTTCTGGAGAAGGGCTGCCTTCCAGATATTCTCAGGTTCTGGCTGTTAAAATAACAGCTGAAGAGTTGGAAGCAAAGGAGTCCCATAAATAGAAGCCAGGGGGCTTTGTCTTATTGCATGCAGGTGCAGGTTATCAGTCTGAATACAAAGCTAAGGAGTATAAACAGGTATGCAAATGGACTTGTCAAAAGACAACTGAAAAGCTACAGGCTGGTGCTCTTGGGACAAACGCAGTGACTGCAGCCCTGGTGGAACTGTTGCAGGAAGGGGGACCCTTTCCAGGGCCCAAGAGGTGGCTCTCGGCTAACACTTGGAAATGAATTGTCCAAGGAGACACATGTTCTGACAAAGCAAGAGATTTTATTGGGAAGGGGTGCCCAGACAGAGACCAGCAGGTTAAGGGAATTTTTTTCTTTTTTCCATTTATTTTTTTTAGTTGGAGGCTAATTACTTTACAATATTGTAGTGGTTTTTGTCATACATTGACATGAATCAGCCTTGGATTTACATGTATTTCCCATCCCAATCCCCGCTCCCACCTCCATCTCTACCTGATCCCTCTGGTTCTTCCCAGTGCACCAGGCCCGAGCACTTGTCTCATGCATCCAACCTGGGCTGGTGATCTGTTTCACCCTAGATAATAGACATGTTTCGATGCTGTTCTCTTGAAACATCCCACCCTCACCTTCTCCCACAGAGTCCTTTTAGGAGGACTGCTCAGCCACGGGGTTTGAAGTCTCGGGTTTTTCAGTGATTGAATTAGTTTCTGGGTTGTCTCTGACCAATCATCCTGACTCAGGGTCCTTCCTGGTGGCTTATGCATCACTCAGCCAAGATTGATTCCAAGGAGAAGAATTCTGGGAGGTGGTAGGACATGTGGCATCTCCTTTTGACCTTTCCCAAACTCTTCTGGTTGTTAGGGGAAACACACTGACTGAAACCACCTACCCTGGCCAGGCACAATAGTAACCATTTGCCTGAGTTATTTTATGACAGGAGGTCTTAGTGGGGAACACAGAACTAGCAAGCCACCACCAGCTGGAAAGAGTTTGCTGGAATCCACCTTGATCGAGCATTGCACGAGCATGATTGGCCAGAAACAACCCGGAAACTACTCCCATCACCATTAAACCTGGGACTGCGAGCCCTGTTGCAGAGCACTCCTCCTGGGTTGCCTTACCTTGCTGCTCTCTGCCTGGGTGCCTCTTCCCCATAATGTTCTGTTGCTTTATCAGCACATGTGTCTCCCTGGGCAGTTCACTGCTGAGTGTTAGACAAGAGCCCACTCTCAAGGTCCTGGAAAGGATCCCCCTTCCTGCAACAGAACTTGAGTGGTGCACACATAGTTACACTTCATGGAGCTGCATCCAGGCAAGCGTCCCATGTTCTTCTTGTGAAGAGGCAGAGAAAATCACTTCTGCCAAGAATTTCCACCTTCTGACCAAGGGAAATGTATCCTGAAGAGCTTTATGCGGCTAGGATGCAATGTATTTGCTTGTTCTGCATTGGTTTAACTAGAAGACTCACTGTGGGTGGCCAAGTGCAGACCAAGAAGCACCAGACACAGCCCTGTTAGCCTGATGGTAAAAGTAAGTTACACGGTTTTTTTTTTTTTAATTTCATTTTTTGAGCTTTTAAAAGTTTATTTATTTATGACTATGCTGGGTCTTTGTTGCTGGTGGGTTTTTCTGTAGTTGTGGTGAGCAGGGGCTACTTTCTAGCTGTGGAGTGCTAGAAAGTGGAGGCTTCTAGCGGTGGCCTCTTGTAGAGCACAGGCTCTAGGACTTGACGGCTTCAGTAGTCGTGATGCATGGGCTCTAGAGTATAGACTCAATTGTCATGGTGCATAGGCTTACTCACTCTGAGGCCTGTGGGATCTTCTCAGATCAGGGATCAAACCTGAATCTCCTGCATTGTCAGGTGGATTCTTTACCTCTGAGCCACCAGGGAAGCCCTACACTCTTTTAAAAACACTTTCGTTGAGTCCTGATGCTGTTTCCTGCATTTCGTTCTAAGGGGCAATGTGTAACTCTTTGTGTTTACACATGAAGTGTATCTGTTCTTTTTCTTAGGCCCTAGTAGTTAAGCATGCTCATTAGCAAAATGTGCTTAGTCATATCGGACTCTCTTTCAACCCCATGGACTGTAGCCCACCAGGCTTCTCTGTCCATGAAATTTCCCAGGCAGAAATATTGGAGTGGGTTGCCATTTCTTTCTCCAGGTGATCTTCCCCACCTGTGGGGTGGGGGTGTTCTTCCCCCAACCAGCACCACCTGGGAAGACTCATTAGCTCAAAGTGCCTGCTTAACAAGGGGCTTCCCAGGCTGCTCTAGTGGTACAGAACTCGCCTGCCAATGCACGAGATGGATAGGACTGAAGCGAATTAGCACGCACCTGCTTAATAAAGGAAAAGTAGTGATATTTTTTCTTTTAATTTTTCTTAGAATAAAAAGAACTGAATCAATTAATCCATTCCAAATTAATTTTTCCTCTTCATCAAAATTGTGTATTAGCCTTTGACCAAGTCAAAACACTTGAGCACAGAGTACAGAGCTTATTATGTTACAGAACTTTGTGCTGATGGGAAGATGAAAACAGTTTCACCTTTTTCTAGTCATTTCTTGATGAGCTGTGTGGACCTTATCAGATGAATTCATCTTGACTGAATCTGATAGAAGATATGGTCCAAGGTCAGACCTAGCAGTTCCTCAGGAGTTTGTTGCTTTAGGTATGAGCTCTTGTTTTGCTCTGGGAGTTGTTACTCTCCAGGAATATACTACATATTAGAATTTAGTTTTGAGCTACTTAAAGCTACATTCGGTAGTGTGATGAAGTTGGTGTAATTATTGAATCACAGCACTATATTGTATATGAATGTGGGGTGTGTGGTGTGTGTGTGTGTGGATCTATATCAGTTGGGGCATTAGTTTTATAATCTAGCATCTATTGCTTTTTGCTTTTGGTAATGAAAGGCTAAGTTAAGAAGATTTTTCTGTATTTAGAAAATCACAGGTTGATATCATGGAAGTCTATCTGAAAGATTGCCTTTGAGTTTAGGTTTTTGTCTCTCAAATGTAGGACTTTATTCAGAATCTGGAAAGGAATGAGGGAGAAATTTATATAGTTTTTAGGAATCTCACCAATATCATATCCTAAATCCTGCTTCAAAGCAGAACAAAATATTGCTTCCATTTTGTTTTCCCATTCATTTTCTCCATCTACCTGTCATCTAGTTTTTATGTGTGTAGCCGACTTTACCTCAGTGTTGGAATAATGAAGGGTTGCACCTCACTGTAGCAGAGCAAACACCTTCAAGCTGAAACCTAGGCATCCCAGTGGAGAGCTGTGCTGTGGTCACTCCCACAGCCAGGGAGCTTTTACTGGCGGTCCTTGCCACTCAGGGTCCAGCGTCCTGCACAGTCTAAGTACTTCCTGACAGTTCATGACATTTGTATAACATGGGGTATTGACCCTGTAACACTTACTTGGCTTCTCAGAAAATTCTGAGTGAGGAACTTGTTTCCCTCCTTTAGAGTATGTGAAAATGTTAACATTTTCCCAGTGGGTTAAACGTCTTTTGAATAAAAATCATAGTTATAAGTTACTACTTATAAGGTAGTGATACCCCCTTGCACTTCCAATCTGTCATGTCCTCACTTCACATTTGATAGAAGGAGGGTTTACATTATTATAATTCCATGGTCTGTTAAGTTCTTTTGAGTGATACTACCATATTATTGTCAATGTGATTAAAATGTGTAATTATTTAGATTGAAAGGAAGTACATGTAGACTTTCAAATTTGGCTTTGCAGGAGGAACAGCCACATTTGTCTTTCCTATTGTAGGAAAGGACAGTTTCAGGTACTGTGTGTGCTAATCTCTTCCTGGACATCATAAAGGATCCAACTAAAACAAAGTTGAAAACTACTTCAGATGTGCCAGGCTACAGAAGGCAATATTTTAGAGATTTGTGTCATGTTTGACAAGTAACTCTTTGTACTGCAGTTCTATGACTTTCAGTTAAAAAAACATTCAGCTTTCTCCCCTTTTCCTCCTTTGCTTTAGCAATTGCTGTGGCTCAGACGCAGGCCATGTGCTGTATCTGTATCTCTAGCATCTCTGGGTGCTGGAGATACTTCAGGGAACACAACTTCTACTTTGGAGTTGTTCATAGACTAATGTGTGGATCAGATAAATGATACACATGCTTTTATTCTCCACATATACAAAGTGTTTGATGCCTCATCTAATCGTCCTGAAAAACATATGAAGTACCTGTATTGGTAAGCTAAGTTGCCATAACAAAATTCCATAGACTGGTTGGCTTAAACAAAAGAAATTTGTTTTCTCACGGTTCTGGAAGCTGGAAGCCTGAGATCAGGGTGCCAGAATGATCAGGTTCTCATGAGGTCTCTTGGCTTGGAGACCTTAGGTGTCTTCCTCCTCTTATAAGGGTACTAGTTCTCCTGGATCAGGGCTCCATACTCAGGGTCTCACCTAACGTTAATCACCTCCTTAACAATCCCTATCTGTAATACATGTCCTGGGAGTTAAAGCTTCAACATATGAAACTTGGAGGACATAGTTCAGTTCATAGTATATCTGAGTGATATTTCCTTCAGTGAAACCTACCATCTTCTAGTTTAAACTTGTTTAAGCTTTTATCATCCTAAGTGTACCTCTGATTAATGATTTACTATTTAAAAACTTCCAGCTCAAAAATATCTTCTGCTCTCCCTTTGCTTACTTCCTAGCTCTTAGAATTTCATATATAACTGGTATTACATTTTGATGTATAATTAGTTATATGCTTTATCTCCCTGAGTGCCTCAAGGACAGTGTCCCAATTATCTGTAACAGCATAACAAATCATACCAAAGCTTAGTGACTTAAAATAAGGATAATCACTTTATTGCCTTGCATGGTTTTTGTGGGTCAGGAATTTGGGGAGGGCTTGACTGTATGGTTCTGACCCAAAGTTTCTGACTGACTCTCCTCAGGCTGCTATAGCAAGAAGTTTAAGATCAGGGTGCTTGCAGAGTTGGTTTCTTGTCGAGCCTCTTTTTCTGGCTTGCGTATGATTGACTTCTCACTGTGCTCACATGGTCTGTACACACGTGGAGAGAGAGACCTCTGGTGCCTTTTCCTCCTCTTCTAAGGACACTGGTTCTGTTGGATTATAGGTCTACCCTTGTGACTTCATTTAACCTTAATTACCTTCTTAAAGGCCCTTTCTCCTTAAAAGTCACTTTGGGGTTTAGAGCATCAACATATGAAGGTTGGGCAAGGATTACACAATTGAGTTCCTAACAGTCTCTCGTGGAGATTAGTCAGTCAGTGGATGGAGCTGAAACACAGAGGGCTGCAGCAGATGGGAACTGTTTGAGTTTCTCTCTCTCCCCAAATTTCTTAGGATGTTTCTCTGTGGTCTCTCTATGAGAATTATTTTGTCCTCAGCATAGAAATCTGAGGGTTGTTAGACTATTTACATGGCATCTGGCTTTCCCCAGAGCACAGGTCTCAAGAGAGCAAGGCAGAAGAACATGATGGCATTGTTATGGCCCTACCTTGAAAATTATATCACTTCTGACATACTATGTTTGTCGACGCAAAAGCTGACGCAGGTTCACTGGAAGGAGACATAGACTCTGCCTTCCAATGGGAGGAATATCAAAATCACAGGAGAGAATGAAAGTTAGAAGGTGCTGTTACTGCTATTTTTGGAAAACATGACTTTCTACAGGCAGGAACTGTGTTTCCTTTAAGTTTTATATTCCTTATGCCTAACAGTGACCAGTATGAACAGGTGTCCAATAAGCAGCTTTCAAATAGAGTGATTACTTGTGTGTATGTATGTATTTTCCCATTTGAACCTGTTAGGGACAGGCTTTTTAAAATTTTAACTTATTTTTTTATAATTGTAATTGAAAAGTTGAGATACACTTGTACAGAAAGCAGTAGCAAGACTCATGAAGAATATCTAAACATTTCTGTGACAAGTATATTAATTCCAAAATGAAAGACGCCATCTGATTGACATTGGCTAATTAACACACACATAGGGATGAGGAAGACAGAAAGAGAGGAGTTTTAAGGAACTAGTTTCTGTGATTGTAGGTGTTGGCAAGTTCAAAATTTGTAAGGTTGGCCAGGGAAAAGTTGATGCAAACTGAACTGAAAGGCAGTCTGATAGCAGAATTCTCTTATATTTGGGGTAGGCTATTCTTTTTCTTAAGGCCTTCAACTGATTTGACTTCTCACATTATGGATGGTAATTTACTTTACTCATTCTACTGATTTAAATGTTAATCTCATCTAAAAATATGCCTTCACAGATATGTGCTGATATGTGTTTGACCAAATATCTGAGGACTATGGCATAGCAAAGATAACATAAAATTAACCATCACAGAGAAACAGGGGAGGAGCCAAGATGGCGGAGGAGTAGGACGGAGAGACCACTTTCTCTCCTAGAAATTCATCAAAAAAATAACTGAACGCAGAGCAAACTTCACAAAACAACTTCTGATCGCTAGCTGAGGTCATCAGGCGCCCAGAAAAGCAGCCCATTGTCTTCGAAAGGAGGTAGGACAAAATATAAAAGATAAAAAGCGAAACAAAAGAGCTAAGGACGGAGATCCGTCCCGGGAAGGGACTTAATAGAGGACGTTCCCAGACACCGGGAAACCCTCGCTCTGGCGGGCCTGGGGGAAGTGTTGGAATCTCAAGAGTTTGAATCTGACTGGGAGGGATACAATAAATAAAACCCACAGATTAAGAGCCTAAAAGCAACTCCCAGCAGAAAAGTACCCCAGACGCCCGCATCCGCCACCAGCAAGTGGGGACGGAACGGAGAGGAGCGGGCGGCATTACTTGGGGCTGGATCCGGGCCTGAGCACCCTGAGGACAATCAGAGGGAGCCTTTGTGAGTTGCCAACTTGAACTGTGGGACAGCAAAAGAGACAGAAAATTAACCGGCCCGAACACACTGCCGGCCGTTCGCAGAACAAAGGGACCGAGATTCTGGGCGGCCGAAGCCCGCCGGGAGGGTCGTGGCGAGACGGAGGGCGCGGGCGCCCGACCGGCGCGGGCGGGAATTGCGGCTGGGGACACGGAGGGCAGAGGGCGCGCACGCCCGACTGGCGCCGGCGGGGACAGAGACTGGGACCGCGCGGGGCAGAGGACGCGCCGCACCCGGGGAGAGAGCGCCCGACAGGCGCCTGGCTGCCTGGGCCGCTCGGGCGGCGTGGGGCCGGAGCGCGGGCCCAGCTTTGTGTGCTGCGCTTTTGTGAATCGCCAGAGGGCTGGAGCCGCGCACAGCGTGGCGCGCGCTTCAGACGGAGCAGCCCGGAGCCTGAGCAGCGCAGACCGAGAAAAGAGCGCAAGCCTCTCCCGGGAGCGCCGGTCCCTCCCCGCACGGCCCCTCCCCGCAGCGCGACGGAACTAGCTACCTGAATAAGAATCCACCTCCGCCCCGTGTGTCAGGGCGGAAATTAGGCGCGGAAGAGAGACCGGCAACAGAACCCAAATAAACAAAGGGACCGGTGTAACAGATTAAAATCCCCGAAGAAACCACGGACTGACTACACCGGAAGGGCCTGTAGATATCGAGAAGTGTAAGCTGGAACGAGGAGCTATCTGAAGCTGAGCCGAACCCACACTGACCGCAACAGCTCCAGGGAAACTCCTAGATATATTTTTTCTTTTTCTTTTTTTTTTTTTTTTTTCTTTTTCTTTTTTTCTTTTTTTTTTTTTTTTTTTAAGTAAGGAAAAAAAAAAATTTTTTTTTCTTTCTTTTTTCTTGGTTCTCTTTTATTTTCCTTTAAAAATTCCTTATTACTCCCCCATTACTCCTTAACTTTCATTTTCATAGATTTTTACGATTTTTTTTAATTACGCAAAACAATTTTTTTTCTCATTCTTTTTTCTTTTTTTTTTTCTTCTTTTTTTCTTTTCTTTTTTCTTCTCTTCTATTTTCTTTTTCTTTTTCTCTTATTTCTTTTAAAGCCCTCTAGCACTCCTTTTACTACGCCTTAATTTTCATTTTCAATCCACTATAACCTTACAGAAGAAAGAGAAAGGGAAGAAAAAAAAAAAAAAAAAGAAGAGAAGCCCTATTTTTATACCAAACTTCATATATATTTCTAAAATTTCTTTTGTGTGTTTTGGTTTTTGTTTTTAATATAGTATTTTTAAGAGTCTAACCTCTACTCTAGATTTTTAATTTTTGTTTTTCAGTATATGATATAAATTGTGAACATTTAAGAATCCAATATTCAGCTCCCATTTTTATTCACGAGTGTGTTGATTATTCTCTCCCAATCTTGACTCTGTTTTCTACCTCAGAACACCTCTATTTCCTCCTTCCCCCTTCTCTTCCCAATCCAATTCTGTGAATCTTTGTGGGTGTCTGGGCTACGGAGAACACTCTGGGATCAGACAACTTCGTAGATCTGTCTCTCTCCTCTTGAGTCCCCCTCTTTCTCCTCCTGCCCATCTCTATCTCCCTCCTCCCTCTCCTCTTCTCCATGTAACTCGGTGAACCTCTCTGGGTATCCCTAACGGGGGAGAAACTTTCCACCATTAACATAGAAGTTTTATTATCAGTGCTGTATAGTTGGAGAAGTCCTGAGACTATAGGAAGAATAAAACTGAAATCCAGAAGCAGGAGACTTAAGCCCAAAACCTGAGAACACCAGAAAACTCCTGACTACATGAATCTTTAAGTAATAAGTGACCCTACAAAAGCCTCCATACCTGCAACGAAACCAACCACCACCCAAGAGCCAATAAGTTCTAGAGCACGACATACCACGCAAATTCTCCAGCAACGCAGGAACATTGCCCTGAACGTCAACATACAGACTGCCCAAGGTCACACCTAACACATAGACCCATCTCAAAACTCATTACTGGGCACTCCATTGCTATCCAAAGAGAAGAAATCAAGATCCGCACACCAGAACACTGACGCAAGCTTCGCTAATCAGGAAACCTTGACAAGCCAATCGTCTAACCCCACCCACTGGGTAAAACCTCCACAATAAAAAGGAACCACAGACCTCCAGAATACAGAAAGCCCACTCCAGACACAGCAATCTAAACAAGATGAAAAGGCAGAGAAATACCCAACAGGTAAAGGAACATGAAAAGGGCCCACCAAGTCAAACAAAAGAGGAGGAGATAGGGAATCTACCTGAAAAAGAATTTAGAATAATGATAATAAAAAATGATCCAAAATCTTGAAAGCAAAATGGAGGTACAGATAAATAGCCTGGAGACAAAGATTGAAAAGATGCAAGAAATGTTTAATAAAGATCTAGAAGAAATAAAAAAGAGTCAATTGAAAATGAATAATGCAATGAATGAGATCAAAAACACTCTGGAGGGAACCAAGAGTAGAATAACGGAGACAGAAGATAGAATAAGTGAGGTAGAAGATAAAATGGTGGAAATAAATGAAGCAGAGAGGAAAAAAGAAAAAAGGATCAAAAGAAATGAGGACAACCTCAGGGACCTCTGGGACAATGTGAAACGCCCCAACATTCGAATCATAGGAGTTCCAGAAGAAGAAGACAAAAAGAAAGGCCATGAGAAAATACTCGAGGAGATAATAGCTGAAAACTTCCCTAAAATGGGGAAGGAAATAGCCACCCAAGTCCAAGAAACCCAGAGAGTCCCAAACAGGATAAACCCAAGGCGAAACACCCCAAGACACATATTAATCAAATTAACAAAGATCAAACACAAAGAACAAATACTAAAAGCAGCAAGGGAGAAACAACAAATAACACACAAAGGGATTCCTATAAGGATAACAGCTGATCTATCAATAGAAACCCTCCAGGCCAGAAGGGAATGGCAGGACATACTGAAAGTAATGAAAGAGAATAACCTACAACCTAGATTACTGTACCCAGCAAGGATCTCATTCAGATATGAAGGAGAATTCAAAAGCTTTACAGACAAGCAAAAGCTGAGAGAATTCAGCACCACCAAACCAGCTCTTCAACAAATGCTAAAGGATCTTCTCTAGACAGGAAATGCAGAAAGGTTGTATAAACGTGAACCCAAAACAACAAAGTAAATGACAACGGGACCACACCTATCAATAATTACCTTAAATGTAAATGGGTTGAATGCCCCAACCAAAAGACAAAGATTGGCTGAATGGATACAAAAACAAGACCCCTATATATGCTGTCTACAAGAGACCCACCTCAAAACAAGGGACACATACAGACTCAAAGTGAAGGGCTGGAAAAAAATATTTCACGCAAACGGAGACCAAAAGAAAGCAGGAGTCGCAATACTCATATCAGATAAAATAGACTTTCAAATAAAGGATGTGAAAAGAGACAAAGAAGGTCACTACATAATGATCAAAGGATCAATCCAAGAAGAAGATATAACAATTATAAATATATATGCACCCAACATAGGAGCACCGCAATATGTACGGCAAACACTAACGAGTATGAAAGAGGAAATTAATAGTAACACAATAATAGTGGGAGACTTTAATACCCCACTCACAACCATGGATAGATCAACTAAACAGAAAATCAACAAGGAAACACAAACCTTAAATGATACAATGGACCAGCTAGACCTAATTGATATCTATAGGACATTTCACCCCAAAACAATCAACTTCACCTTTTTCTCAAGTGCACACGGAACCTTCTCCAGAATAGATCACATCCTGGGCCATAAATCTGGTCTTGGAAAATTCAAAAAAATTGAAATCATTCCAGTCATCTTTTCTGACCACAGTGCAGTAAGATTAGATCTCAATTACAGGAAAAAAATTGTTAAAAATTCCAACATATGGAGGCTAAATAACACGCTTCTGAATAACCAACAAATCATAGAAGAAATCAAAAAAGAAATCAAAATATGTATAGAAATGAATGAAAATGAAAACACAACAACCCAAAACCTATGGGACACTGTAAAAGCAGTGCTAAGGGGAAGGTTCATAGCATTACAGGCACACATCAAGAAACAAGAAAAAAGCCAAATAAATAACCTAACTCTACACCTAAAACAATTAGAGAAGGAAGAAATGAAGAACCCCAGGGTTAGCAGAAGGAAAGAAATCTTAAAAATTAGGGCAGAAATAAATGCAAAAGAAACTAAAGAGACCATAGCAAAAATCAACAAAGCTAAAAGCTGGTTTTTTGAAAAAATAAACAAAATTGACAAACCATTAGCAAGACTCATTAAGAAACAAAGAGAGAAGAACCAAATTAACAAAATAAGAAATGAAAAGGGTGAGATCACAACAGACAACACTGAAATACAAAGGATCATAAGAGACTACTACCAGCAGCTCTATGCCAATAAAATGGACAACTTGGATGAAATGGACAAATTCTTAGAAAAGTATAACTTTCCAAAACTGAACCAGGAAGAAATAGAAGATCTTAACAGAGCCATCACAAGCAAGGAAATCGAAACTGTAATCAGAAATCTTCCAGCAAACAAAAGCCCAGGACCAGATGGCTTCACAGCTGAATTCTACCAAAAATTTAGAGAAGAGCTAACACCTATCTTACTCAAACTCTTCCAGAAAATTGCAGAAGAAGGTAAACTTCCAAA